>NC_058131.1:120926833-120954945 GCF_016433145.1 Gracilinanus agilis | reverse complement strand
ACAGAAGGATATATATATATATATATATATATATATATATATATATATATATGTAAGATATTAGGGTTTAAAAAAAAGAAATAATAAAACAAAAGAAAAAAATGAAAAAAAAGAAAACATTAAATTATCTCATGGAAAACAGATGTAAGAGAGATAATTTAATAATTATTAGACTATCTGAAAGCCGTGGGAAAAACTTGGACATCTTAACGTATAAGAAATTATCAAAGAAAACTGCCTTGATGTTCTTGAACAAGAGACTAAAATAGAAATTGAAAGAATCCACAGGTCATCTCTGGAAATAAATCCCCAAATGATAACTCCAAAGAATATTACAGTTTAATTCAAGGGCCCCTAAACCAAGGAAAAAATATTGCAAATAACCAGAAAGAAACAATTCAAACACTATGGAGCTACAGTCAGGATTGCACAGGATTTAGCAATCTCCACATTAAAGGATCAGAAAGCTTGGAATATTGTAATGTGAAAGGCAAAAGATCTAGGTTTATAATTCAGAATCATCTACCCACCAAAACAGCATATTCTTTCAGGTGGAAAATGGTTATTTAATAAATAGGAGATGTCTAAACATTACTGATTAAAAAAATCAGACCTAAACAGAAAATGTATATCCAAACACAAAAACCAAGAAAAGCCTAAAAAGGTAAATAAAAAAGAAAATTTAAAAATTTAAGGAATTCAATAAGGTTAAACATTTTACATTCATATGTGGTGGTATTTGCAACTCTTAAAATTTTTATAATATTAGAGTAGTTAGATGGAGTATATACATAGACAGAGAATGTAGGAGTAAGCAGATTAGGATGGCATGACAAAAAAAAATCAAGGGGTGGAAAAGAGAATTACAGCAAGAAAAGGGAAGGGAGAGGTGGAATTGAGTGAATGACTTCACCTAAAAAGGTGCAAAAAAGTAGAGGGGAAGATAAATGAAGGTGGTGACTGGTAATGCTTGAAACTTATTCTCATTGTAATTGGATCAGAGAAGGAATACTCATTTAGGTTTAGAATTCTGCCATATCCTATAGAAAGGTAGTAGGGAAATAAGATAAGGAGTGTGTAATATTTGTGAGGAGGGACAGAGTAAAAAGACAGAGAAAGTACGGGATCAAAAGGGGGAAACAAGATGGAGGGGGAATACTCAGTTGGTAATCACAACTGTGAATTTAAACAATATGAACTCATCCATAAAATAGAAGGAAAAAGTTGAGTGAATTAGAAAATAGAATCCTACACCATGTTGTTTAAAATAAATATATTTGAAGCAAGGAGACACACATATAGAGTGAAGACAAGGGATTAGAGTAGAATATATTGTGCTTCATCTGAAGAAAAAAAGTTAGAGTAGCTACCACGATGCCAGACAAAACTAAAGCTAAAATAGATCTAATTAAAAGATATTAGGAAGGAAATTACATCTTACTAAAATGTATCATAGACAATGAGATAATAGAAATACTAAATATAAATGCACCAAATGGTATAGCCTCCAAATTTTCCAAATTAATTAATTAATTGATTGATTGATTTAGAATATTTTTCCATGGTTACATGATTCATGTTCTTTCCCTCCCCTACCCCTTCACCCTTCCTGAAGCCAATGAGCTATTCCACTAGATTATACATGTATCATTGTTCAAAATCTATTTCCATAGTATTAATATTTGCAATAGAGTGATCATTTAAAGTAAAAATCCCCAATCATATAACCATCAAACCATGTGATCAATCAAATATTTTCCTTCTCAGTTTCTGTTCCCACAATTCTTTCTCTGGATGTGGATAGCATTCTTTCTCCTGGTTAGGATGAACTAACATAGTAATGACAATCCTACCCAAATTAATCTAATCTTTGATACTGTTAATTTGATTTTCATCTTTGATACTGTTAATTTGATTTTCTTCTTTCTTTTTTATTAGATTGATTAGTACTTTTTCTACTTTACTTGTTTGTTCACAGTACCAGCTCCTAGTAATTTATTAGTACAATAGTTCTTTTACTTTCAGTTTTATTAATTTCTCCTTTGATTTTTAGGATTTCAAATTTGGTTTTTATCTGGAGATTTTTGATTTGTTCTCTTTCTAGTTTTTTTTAAGTTGCATGCCAATTTCATTGACCTCTTCCCTCTCTGATTTGTTGATATATGCACTTGGGGATATAAATTTCCCCCTGAGCATCCCATAGATGTTGATATGTTGTTTCCTCAATGTCATTCTCTTCAGTGAAATGTCATTTTTTTGTTTTCTTCTTTGACCCACTACTTTTGAAGAATTAGGTTGTTTAGTTTCCAATTAATTTTAAATTTGACTTTCCATAAGCTCTCATTGATTATGATTTTTATTTCATTATGGTCTGAAAAAATTGCACTTATTATTTCTGCTTTCCTGCATTTGTTTGCAATGTTTTTATGCTAGCCTCCGCATTTTAAAAGAAGAAATTAAATGAGCTTCTGGAGGAAATATAAAGTAAAACTTTACTAGTGGGGGACATTAACTTTCTCCTTTCAGATATAAATAAATCAAACCAAAATATAAACAAGAAAGAAGTGAAGGAAATTAATGAAATTTTAGGAAAGTTAGAACTAATAGATCTCTGGAAGAAACTGAAAGAGAATAGAAAGAAATATACTTTCTTTTCAGTAGTACATAGCACTCACACTAAAAATTTACTATGTATTATGTAGAAAGAATTCCCCCCCTCCCAAAAAAACTCATCTATTCAGCATCCCATTTGCGTGCAAATGCTACATGAATGCATGGATGTGCACAGAGATGGATCTTGGGGAATAAATTCTATCTACACAGTATTATGGCATAAAAATTCACAACCAAATGCAGAAAAGGAGAATAATAAATACATACTTTTCATATCATAATGCAATGAAAATTATAATCTAGAAGGGCCCATGGAAAAACAAATAAAAATTAACTGGAAATGAAATAATCTAATTCAAAAAATGGTGGTTTAAAGAACAAATTATATGAACAGCCAATAATTTCAATAATGAGAATGACCATAAGAAGATAATATATTTGAATTTATGTGATGCAGCTAAAGTAATACTTGGAGAGAATTTATAGCTCTAAAAGCTTATGCCAATAATATAAAGAAAAAGCAGATCAATGAATTGGGAATGTGACTAAAAAAACTAGTAAAAGACCAAATTAAAATCCCCAATTAAAAATAAAATTGGAAATCCTAAAAATTTAAGGTGAATTTGAAAAAATTGAAGGTAAAAAAATCATTGAACTAATAAATAAGCCTAAGAGTTGGTTTTATTTTTAAAAAGCAAATAAATCAATAAAGCATTTGTTTATTCATTTGTAAAAAGGAAAGAAGATAGTCAAATAATCAGTAGCAAAAAAAGAGATAAACTCACACCAACAAAGAGGAAATTAAAGCAATCATTAAGAGCTATTTTGCCCAATTATGTGCCAATAAACCTGATAATCTTAGCAAAATGAATGAATACTTACAAAAATGTAAATTACCCAGATTAACAAAAGGAAATAAAATACTTAAATAATCCTTCTCTGACAAAGGAATTGAACAAACCATCAATGAACTCCTTTAAAAAAAAAAAACCAGCTGGGGGCAGCTGGTTAGCTCAGTGGATTGAGAGTCAGGTCTAGAGATGGGAGGTCCTAGGTTCAAACTCGGCCTCAAACACTTCCCAGCTGTGTGACTCTGGGCAAGTCACTTGACCCCATTGCCCACCAAGGAACCAATACACAGAAGTTAAGGGTTTAAAAAAAATAAAAATTAAAAAAACACCAAGAAAAAATGGATTCATAAGTCTATTATACATTTAAAAAACAATTAATCTGAATACAACATAAATTATTTGGGAAAATAGGCAGAGAAAGAATCCTACCAAATTATTTTTATGGCACAAACATGGAATTGTTACCTAATCCAAGAAGAGCAAAAACAGAGAAATACAATTATAGCCTAATTTCATTAATAAATATAAAAGAAAAAAATTTAAATAAAAAACAAGCAAGGAGATTACAGCAATATATCGCAAGGATCATTCATATTGATAAATGGGATTTATACCAGGAATGCAAGGCAGATTTAATATTAGGAAAACCATTAGCATAATTAACCATATTGATAAAAATTAATAGAAATCCTATCATTATCTCAATAGATATAGAAAGTGTAAGCAATATATACTTTTTTTCATATGACAGAAATAAATATGTATTATTTGATAATATTTGTACAACATATATCATATTATCTTCCTTCTTGGGGACTGGGGAGGAGTGGGAGAGAACATCAATTGAGAAATATTAGAAAATGAATTTTTAAAATTGCATTTATATGCAGTCTGGAAAAAATAAAAATTAGTCAAAAATGTAAGCTCATTGAGGACAAGAACTGTCTTACTTTCTCATTTGGATTTCAGACCTTTGCAGACTTTTGGCAAAGAGTAAGCTTTTAATATAGTTTTAAATGAATTATTTATTTTTGATAACAAACATAAGCTGGGAACTACACCTCTTTCCATTGTGCAAATGAGGGAACAGCTTCAGAAGTTAAATGGCTTGCAGTTTATAGTCATACAGCTAAACATATGTCAGAATCAAGATGTGAACCTATAGCTTAAGTTCAAACTCATTCACTATCCACTTACCAAAAGCACTTATAATCCATATTAATCACCCATTTTTGGTAATTTCAATAAACACTGTGCTTTCACATTACTCTGACCCAGAAATATAGTAGAAATTTTAGGAGACAAAACAACAAAAAACAGAACAACAAATTCTCTTTTTACCATTAATATTGGTCATAACAATCTGGGAGACAGGAGAGTTGATCTTTGGGGCAAGAAAATAGCAGCTGTTTCCTCATATCTCCTTTCAGAGCACCAGCTTCTCTCCCATTCTGTTACTACCTCTAGACAGCACATAAAATCATAGGGAGTCTGGGCATCTGGAGAGATATTTAAATTGGCATGTTATACCTGTAGGCACTGGAATGAAGGAGAGCAAGAGAATCAGGTGAGATGTCCTTCATGGCAGACTATTTTGTGACCGCAGGTATGGTGTTAGTATAAAGCCTTCCATGTGCGTGAGATTTTGTGTTCCCATTTACTCTTTATTCCCCTTTAAGAGCCCTATACTCTCTTCTTTGCATCATGCCTAAGCTTTGGGCACAGAAAATACCTAAAAGTTTGGACAATGATGATTCTATGTCAGAGACAATAACAGTTATAACCTTGAGAAGACCTTCTGAATCTTTTTCTATTCTCTTGTGTACACCTGTATTAGAGGTTGAATGATGCTGACAATTTAGATTATTAGTCTTTTCATTCCCATAAACAGTTAAATTATACTTCTTTCCCACTCAATGCTCATGTTTAATGCACTTAGAACTGTCCTACATTTGTGCCCCTTACAATGAAGCAGATGTTTGGATGGCATATGGTACCCACTCATAAATTTCTCTAAACCTTCCCTGGTGTATATGTGACAGGCAATGATGGGTTCCAGTGGCCAGTCTGCATAACTCTTCCTGAAAAGCACTGAAGCATTGGACCTATTTGCTCATTTCAGGTGGATGAGCTTATGTGGTGGGCCATCTTTTCAGCACTAACATATCTGAGCAGTATCAGTGATACATTGGTATGATAGACAAGCTTTAAACACTGTACCTAGTATCATGCCCATCAAATTCACCCTTGTATGTGCTTATGGACATATTATAACCGTTTCCATATATGAGGGTGGCAATTTCAAGGGCTGAGCCAGAGATCTCAGCTACACAAGTTGGAGTTGTCAGTAGAATGAAGTGAGTGAGAAATGAAATTATTGAAGGACAATATATTATATTATAGGGGAAGCACTTTAGTATGTTTGTAGAATGGTTGTTTAAGTCTTTTAGGAGAACAAAGCAAAGAAGAAAATGACTTAGAAATAATGGATGTGCCCATCCGATCTCTTCATTCTTGGGAAAGACACCATTTATGTTAGGTTTTACACGATTCGTCACTTGGTTATATGTTTTCTGAAGGTGGTTTTGCTTTGACCCTTGGTTTAAATTTCTTGTGTTTAAGTATTAATTACCAAATCAAATTGAAATGAAGAGGGCAAATGTTCCATCTTCCATTTTTGTGTAACTTCTAGAATATGTATTTATAGTGTTGGAGATGAAATAAGCACTCAATAAGTATTTGCTGATTATGAGACTAAAAGCATAACCTCTGCTTTACAGGCCATCATCTAAGTCAATTAACATACAAAAGACCTAGTAATGGCAATAACAGGTATACTTCCTTTCTTCATATTCACCTCAATGGCTTTATATGTATAGCCATAAAGAATAAAATTAAGCTTCCTCTAATAGAAACTAAACATCCCTAATGTCACTTTGAAATTAATTTTCTTAGATTTACATGACGATTAAAATATATTTTTTCTAGAGCCTTATAAATCTAATCAAAAGTACTTTTAACCAAAAAGGAGATTGTGGCAATTCTACTGCATACCTACTAAGTTAGTTACTTTAGAGCAGGGTTCGGCAAAGTATGGCTCTGGAGCCATATCTGGCTCTTTTGAGGGCCATATCTGGCTCTTTCTGCAGGAGCCATAAAGTCAATTTTTTTTCAGGCGCTGTTACAGGAGCGCACACTGTGAGCACTGTATGGCTCTCATGAAATTACATTTTAAAATATGTGGCGTTTATGGCTCTCATGGCCAAAAAGGTTGCCGACCCCTGCTTTAGAGGATAGTTACAATAAAGGAGGGTGGAAAGAATGGTAGTGGAGACATCCAGAAATTCAGATGACATCTAAGGATGGGGCAAGTAATAAACTCAATGGCAAAGAAATGATTATCCACAAATTCAATAAAATGGAAACAGTAATAGGCAGATGAACTAGTTTTCCTTATGCAAGGAGATAAATTTGACCTCTAAAGATATCACTGAAACTTAGTGAATTTAATCCCAGTGCTGAAATATGATTCTGAAAGTACTTACCTTTTTTGAGAGTAAAAAATATGCAAAAAGTTTTAGCATTGAAGAGAATAATTTTAAAATAATATAATTTAAAAGGTATATTCACATGAGTCAATTTCTAGGAACCAAGAGAAGAGAAACATGGCAGAGTACATTCACCTGAAGAGAAAAGAGGGAAGGCATAGAAGTGATTAAATATACCAAAGGACCACTGATATGGAAAAAATACAGGAAGAGTTCAGGAAAGAGCATGAGCCTAGCAAAGGGGCATGATATACTAATGATGGATAACTTCATTTACACAGATACCTGTTGAAAATCTGTACTAAAACAAAGTAGCTAATGACAGTACCAATTTCAGTCTCCAGAAGGAAGAGGAACTAACAAGGTAAATTCTTTTCGGTGGGGGCTGTGTGGATCAGATTCTCACTAACACGGAGGAACATGATAAAAACCATGCGATGGATTGTAAAATTCAATATTCCAAAGGAACAAGGTTCTGGGAATTCTAGATTCAAATTTGGCTCATACCTTTGATCAGCTGATCAATTCAGCTGAGTCTTGTTCTCACTTGATAAAACTATCAAGACTAAATTGGGTGGGTTGCTTGATTGCTTGAGTACAATATAAGAAGCACATATTTATTAATGTGCTACATGCTAGAAAAAAGAGAACGTTTATAAAAATCTCAGTCCCCATCCACAAGGAACTTAAAATTTCAAAAGTGAAATGAATGAAATCTTCCAATAGAGGGAAAGGAATAATGAAGCAATAAATGAGAGCTAAAAATAATACATTAAAGAAGTGGTTCTATCAAATGTAACTCAAGAAATACTTCATTTCTTTTTTTACTTAGGTTGAAGGAGAAAAGAACTAATATTTTAGGCAAATCATGACATATATCAAATATCCAACATCTATAGTTATGCTTTCAGGAACATGATTTCATATGTTTTATCCAAGTCCATGAAATAATAAGATGTAATGTAATTAAATTTTAAAGTATTGATTTGATTTTGTCATATATAAAATGATGGAATTGGATTGGACATCCTCTGAAATTCTTTCCAGTTCTTAATCTATATCAATAGATCATTGTGCCCAAGTGAGTCAAGACTTTTGAAATTCATCTCAGACACTCAAAACCTGTGTAATACAGAGCAAGTCACTTCCTTCATCTGTAAAATGAGTGTGATAAAAATAGGCCCTATCTCATTGACTTACTAGAAGGATCATGTTATAAAATTTCTGTATATTTATATAATATTTTACAAACTTTTAAACACTATCTATTTCTCTTTTTGTTATTGTCTATTAATTTATTTCTTCTTCTTAACCAGGAGTCCCCAAGAAATATTCTTTTTGTAGCAGTAATCTTGAATAAAGAAAATAATCATGCCCATGGGGACAGAAGAACTGGTTCTAAGAATTGTTCCATTACCACATCTTCAGGACTTTTAAACCCAGATCATATTGCTACTAACTAGAGGCATCCCCCATAGGGAACAGGATTAAATTATTTATACAGTCACACAGCTAGTAACTATCTGAGGTCAGATTTGAACACAGGAAGATGCCCCTATGGCAGTGATATCAAACTCAAAAATAAATAAGGGCCAAATAAGCATAGATAAGGATTCCTGTGGGCCTACATTAACTTGGAAAAAATGCCAATATTATCTATGTTCTATTGCATTTGTTATTATTTTGTTAAGTATTTTTTCAGTTACATTTTAATCTAGTTTATGCCTAGTCTAGAGTATCATGAGCCACAAACAACCCACAAGTGGCATGTTTGATATATCTAGTCTCTAGTATACTCCAGTGACAAAATGAAACTATTTCTCTTTATTTGACTTTAACCCTCATACTCTACATCATATTTCTCCTGTCTTGTTCCTGGATTTCTTCACATATATATGCTTTATTCATTAATAATGCTCCCTTGATCCCTTGCCTATCCTGTTTTTTAAACATTTATTAATATTTATTTTTTAGAAAAGTTAACATGGTTACATAATTCATGCTCTTACTTTCCCTTTCACCCCCCCGCACTCTCCCCACCCATGGCTGATGCATATTTCCAGTGGTTTTAACATGTGTCATTGATCAAGACCTATTTCCAAACTGTTGATAGTTGCATTGGTGTGGTAGTTTCGAGTCTACATCCCCAATCATGTCCGCCTCAACCCATGTGTTCAAGCAGTTGTTTTTCTTCTGTCTCCACTCCTGCAGTTCTTCCTCTGAATGTGGGTAGCATCTTTACCATAAATCCCTCAGAATTGTCCTGGGTCATTGCATTGCTGCTAGTACAGAAGTCCATTGCATTCTATTTTACCACAGTGTATTGGTCTCTGTGTACAATGTTCTTCTGGCTCTGCTCCTTTCGGTCTGCATCAATTCCTGGAGGTCTTTCCAGTTCACATGGAATTCCTCCAGTTTATTATTCCTTTGAGCACAATAGTATTCCATCACCAGCATATACCACAATTTGTTCAGCCATTCCCCAATTGAAGGGTATACCCTCATTTTCAAGTTTTTTGCCACCACAAAAAGTGCAGCTATAAATATTTTCGTTCAAGTCTGTTTATCTATGATCTCTTTGGGGTACAAACCCAACAATGGTATGGCTGGATCAAAGGGCAGGCATTCTTTTATAGCCCTTTGAGCATAGCTCCAAATTGCCAGCCAGAATGGTTGGATCAGTTCACAACTTCACCAGCAATACATTAATGTCCCAGTTTTGCTGCATCCCCTCCAACATTCATTACTCTCCCCTTCTTTCATTTTAGCCATCTGCTAGGTGTGAGGTGATACCTCAGAGTTGTTTTGATTTGCATTTCTCTGATTATTAGAGATTTGGAACACTTTCTCATATGCTTATTGATACTTTTGATTTCTTTACCTGAAAATTGTCTATTCCTGTCTCTTGCCCATTTATCAATTGGGGAATGGCTTGATTTTTTTATACAATTCATTTAACTTCTTGTATATTTGAGTAATTAGACCCCTGTCAGAGTGTTTTGTTATAAAGATTTTTTCCCAATTTGTTGTTTCCCTTCTAATTTTGGCTACATTGTTTTTGTTTGTACAAAAGCTTTTTAGTTTAATATAATCAAAATCATTTATTTTACATTTTGTAATTTTCTCTAACTCTTACTTGGTTTTAAAATCTTTCCTTTCCCAGAGATCTGACAAGTAAACTCTTCTATTTTTACTTAACTTATTTATAGTTTCCCTCTTTATATTTAAGTCATTCACCCATTCTGAATTTATCTTGGTATAGGGTATGAGATGTTGATCTAAACCTAATCTTTCCCATATTGTTTTCCAAATTTCCCAACAGTTTTTGTCAAATAATGCATTTTTGTCCCAAAAGTTGGGCTCTGTTTTTATAAGCCATTCCTGAGTTTTCTTCCAATAGTCATGGGCTTCATACTCCTCAAATCTTAACACTATCTCTATGAGGTCAAATTTGTTTTCTCCCCTTGTGTTAGGCACTCTAATTCCTCTTGTTTGCTGCCTAGACTTTGGGAAATTGTGTATAGATATTTGAAGCCATGGCTTTTACCACCTGCTCTTTTGGGGAGTCTTGCCTACTGTAAATTTCTGGGCATCTCAGATGCAATTTTTCTTCCTTCTTTGATGTTACTCACTGCAGTATCAATCTTTGGGAATATGCACAAAGAATCCAACTGCTATATATCCTTTTTAAGTTTACAGCCCTTTTGGTTAAATTTCTAAGACTCTTGGAAAATTCATTTTTACCAACTTTTATTAGTTGTACCCAATTCTGGCCAGAATCTGTCAACCATACCTTGATCCAGAAATATGTTGATCCATGATCAAGAAATCCAAATAGCATTCCCAGACACCATGTATTTAGTCAAATCTTTACTTCCACATTGTACTTTCTCTTCTGAATACCTTATCTTTGACTGGTAATGAGTGGCAAATCGAGTATTTAAACTCATGTCCTCTGAATGCGAATATATGGCTGTTCATTTATAAAATGAGAGTTTTTAGAGTCCTGTTGTGTCCATACATATAAACATTGCTCAATTAATTTGCTATGAAGTAAAATAAGTTATCTATTTGTCTTGGTTGGCACCCCTAAAGTGAACAAATCAATTTGTTTTGGCCATGCTGGTCCAAAATTTGAAGGTCACCTTATTCCCCAATAAAGATTAAACAGAAGGGCTCCAAAATGAAAAAGCAGTCTTTAATGAATTCTTGAGCTCCAGGTGTAACTAGTGAAGAAGTCTCCGCCATTCTTTCAGATTAAGTAGGTCTGGCATTGATAACAGGTGGATAAGGGTAGATGGGTTAATGGTCAGTCACATGGGAGATGTTGTATTTTAAGGCTACATTTAAGAGAAGAGCTAACCTCCATTTGTCCTTGCAGAAGACAAAGCAGAGGAAGGTTAAGGAAGACTAAGGATTCATCAGTAGCCAAGCTTGGGAAGTCACTTTTTTGCCCTTATCTGATATGATCCTTACCACTGAAACCTCCAAATAAGAAACAAAACATCTCCATCAGCTGGTGGAAAACTTCCCTGAGTAGGTCTGGAACTGAGGTTTTGTTGATAGCTGACAGTTGAGGGAGAACTGTGATTCAGATTATGAAAAGAACTAGAATATTTTTTATAGATGTAAGTTTGTAACTAATTTTTGTCTCTCTCCCTGCCAGTGTAACCGTTTGAATGTTAATTTAATTTTACAGAATATCATTTATGTAAATGTAATTAGAAGGGAAACATGATCGGGAGATGCACAGCACCAAAGAGAATTTATTACTCCAAGGGGTATTGCTCTAATCATTCAACTGCAATATTGAGTTTCCCCAGATTTAATCTAAAAGCAATAAATTACAAAAGGCTAATGTCCTGCCCAACAAAAAGCTGTCACGAACCCAAGTTTCAGAGGAAAAAAAATCAAAAGAAAAGTCCTCAACTTCATTTCAGCAACAGGCTTTCTGAGAGAAAATTCAGCATACATGAAACACAAAAAACAAAGCTGCATTTTATATGAGAATAAAATTATTTCTAATCCTTTCCACAATTCAACTGACCACCTTCTTTCTTTCCAGAAAATATTTCCAGAGTTCCATGTCTGCATGATGATAAACATAATTATTAAATGCCCTAAATTCCATGTTCCAGGTTATCCAAGAAAAGAAAATGGAAGTATAGAACCAAGATTAATAATCTTATTCCTTTATCGTGCTTTTACAGGGAAATAGTGTGGTAAAGGAGTAATACTGAATATGGAGTCAGAAAACCTATGTTCGAATTCTGATTCTGCTATAAATGTGACTTTGGACATAGCCTCTCTGTCCATCTCTTTAGTGCTGATGCTCCACACATCTACCTTCAGCAATTCTTTGTTTTCTCTAAGTGCCTTCAAAAGTGGGAAACCTCTCCTGGGACACCTGGATGTTAGTTTTATGTTTTGTAGTATATTATCTTATCTTGTAATATAAATGTCATATATATATATACATGTATATATAAACCTACTCTATATATGTGTAATATAAATACACACACAAACATATTGTGCTCATTATAATGCAAATGTTTGAGGGCAGAAACTGTTTCATTTTTGTCCTTGTAGCATCCTTAAGACTTAGAAAGGTGACTCCATGTAATAAGTGCTTGATAACTGCATGTTGACTTATGGAAATAATTAATGTATTTTATTTCTGTTTGATGAGGAGGTTTAATAATATAAACCAGTTAGTTCCCTTTTTGCTCAAACTCCTTCAGAAGAAAGGGAAAAGTCCTGGTCTAAATGTCAAAATCTCCATGCTCCATTTTGTTTCCATGTTTCTGGATAGAGCGTTACAAACCACCCAGGCTTGAAATCTCAGTCACTTTTATCTCTTCTTTTCTCTTCTCCTCACCTATATATTTAATTTGTTTTCAACCTTGTCAAATCTAATACCATAATATTCATGTAATCACAGATTGTTCAAGCTGTAAGAACTCTAGATATCATCTGATCCTATCTTTTTATTTCATGGATGAGGAAACTGAGGCTGTGAGAGCTCTCAGTGTAACATAATTAGTGATAGAATTGTAACTCAAAACCCCAATCTTTGTCTACTGTTTCTTTTTGGCCAGTGTGGCAGTGAAGGTTTGTCCATTTTTTTCGTTTTTCCCTTCTATAATACTTTAGCACCAGATGCCTTATATCTATTCTTTCTTTTTCCTTCCCATTGGAATTACCCCAGTTCAAGTATTTATTGCCTCTCCTTTGAATTACTCACTTCAACTACTGCAATAGCTTTTTAATAGAGCTCCCCTTCTCCAAGCTCTCCTGCCACCAATCCATCCTACAACGTACTGACAGATTAATCTTGCTAAAGCATACTTGTAAGCATGTCATCATACTTTAAATTATTTCCCATTTCTTCACTGACCATTCAAGGCTCTTCATATCCCAACTTTTCTGACTTTTCTCTCACTGCTTATTTTCCCTACATAATTCCTTTATGACACAGTTGACTATGGTCCCATTTTCTCGATGCCATCTCTGTTACCTTTTTCTTTGTTGGGATTCTGATAGGTTGAGGCTCACTGAAGAGTTTGGGTTACCCATGGCTCAAGCCCCTAGTGGCTATTTTAATTCAATTTTAGGGGCTCAATGACTAGCACTCCAGTTCCATTTAAATACTTAACATTTAGATTAGTTTTTGAGAAGTTATATTTACTTCAAAGATATAGCAAGAACAAACAATCAAACATTTCCCTCAATATCTTGGAGTTATAGTTCTCCCACCCCAAACTAGCTGTGACCCTGGGCAAGTCACCTAACCCTATTTGACTCAGTTCCTCCTGTATAAAATGATCATCTGGAGATGGAATTTGCAAATCAGTTTAGTATCTTTTTCCAAGAAAACCACCCATAGGGTCAAAAAAGTAGGATGTGACTAAAACACCTAAACAACAACAAAGAACACTTATCCTATTGCATTATCATGCAAACCAAATGCAATAAGTTACATAAATAAATGTTATTTTTGTTATTATCATTTTTATTTTTCACACTTTTGAGTTCTTATAGCAATTTGTTTCCTTTTTATGCATATAACATATTCTATCGTATATCATAAAACTATATTTTATGTAAATATGCCTCTCCAAAAGTCTGATTCTGAAGCCTCATCATTGCATGAAAGTGAACTTGAATTCTCTTATGTTATAACAGAGGAATGCAAACTCTAGCAGTTTCTGCCTTGCTGGAAAAACCCCACATATGGTACTGGAAACAGATTGTGTCTTTTTTTTAAGGACTAGCCAACTAAAAAGATAAAAAAAAATAAAACAGCAGAAGTCTGGCTACCAAGTAATGAATTCTTTAGTCAAAGCAACCCACAAAACAAAGACAAAAACAAAATAAAGCTTAGGCCTACATTGTCTTTTCCCACTTCTCTTGCAAAGATGGAAGCCTATTTATAAGAATTGATTTAACTACTGATATCTAAAAGAAATACTTTTACAATGACCTAAGCATGGCCATCAGAACTGAAACATATTAATCTTGGCATTCTTCCTATCTTGTTGCTCAGTCATTTTTCAGTTGTGTCTGACTCTGCATGACCCCATTTGGGTTTTCTTGCCAAAGATATTGGAGTGGTTTGCAACTTCCTTCTCCAGCTCATTTTACAGATGAGAAAACTGAGGAAAACAGGTTGAAGTGACACTACATTTTCTATCCTGTTAGAGAAGTCCCTATTCTTGGAATGTCCTGCTTCTTTGTAACCACTTCATACCGCTTAGATCCTTGGCTTCTTTCAAGGCTCAGATCAAATCTCCCATTCTGCAAGAAGCTTAAGATTATTGTTCAGTCATTTCAATCATGTCCAGCTCTTTGGGTCCCGATTTGAGGTTTTCTTGGCAAAGATATTGGAGCCGTTTGCTATTTCTTCTCCAGTGTGTCCAAATTTTACAGATGAGGAAACTAAGCAAACAGGGCTAAAGAATTTGCCCAGGGTCATAAAGCTATTAAGTGTCTAAGGCCAGATTTGAATTTATGAAGATGATCTTTCCCAACTCCAGGCCTGGCACTCTATCTACTGTACGACCTAACTGCTCCTTCTAAGATTTCCTTCCATTTCTTACCGTGTGTGTATAATATGTACTTATTTTTTCAACTAGTCATCCCTAATTTAGTCAAACCTATCTTGACATCCCATCACTGTTTTTTATTTTTCTTTATTTCTTTATTTATTTTTATTTATTTTTAAACCCTTAACTTCTGTGTATTGGCTCATAGGTAGTAGAGTGGTAAGGGTGGGCAATGGGGGTCAAGTGACTTGCCCAGGGTCACACAGCTGGGAAGTGTCTGGGGCCAGATTTGAAGCTAGGACCTCCCATCTCTAGGCCTGGCTCTCAATCCACTGAGCTACGCAGCTGCCCCCAACACTGTTGATAAAAATGTTATTCTCTTTTTTGGTGTCAGATATATTTTTGTTTAAACCTGGACCTACCATGAATTTAAATATAATAGATTTCCAAGTTAATCTTACATGCCATGATCCAATTTTCTGTTTTAAAGAATTATTTCTTTCCCTAAGAAAATTAGAATGGAAATTCCTTAAGCAAAGTGTCCTTTTTTTATCTGTGCTATAGTGCTTAGCATAGCATTTGACATATACTAAGTAAATGTTTGTTGAATGACTTACCATACCTACATTTTATAAAGTAAGAATTTACTTACAGAGAGTAAATCAATCAAATAAGCAATAAAACAATCAGCCTTTGCATGAAAACTACAGGTTGCTTGAGAACTATTAATACTTTTGAGAAACAAGACTAAGTCTGGCATAGTGTATTAAGAGCTGGTCTCAGAGCCAGGATGAAATGAATTCAAATATACTATAATTGACTGTGATCCTAGACAATTTTTTAAATTTGTCAGTGTCCTTGGCAGCTCTTATTCTATGGTCTGCAGAGAAGCTGTTGACACATATTGGTAGAAGGAGTTTATTTATTTGGGAATACCAGCAAAATCAGAAGTCTGGTCCCTTTTGCTATGAGAAGTTCTGTGGTGAGTAGGAGAAAGGATGAATATGAAATGAAATGAAAATATGGAGAAACCTGGGTCTTTAGCCTGTCTTTCATAGTTACTTGCTATGAAATAATGGACAAATCACATAGGTGCTGAGTCCTTTTTTTCTCCTATCATAAAGGTATATATAGGTCTTGTGGTTTGTTGTTGAGGTTGCATGAGATAATGGGTAAGTGTTTTGCTGCCTCAAAGTTCAGAAGAGAAGCAGGACAGAAACTGTGATTGCCAAGAGATAGGAAACTCCAAAATGAAAAAACTCCTACCTATGCGTATTGGCACCTTCTCCCTAGCTTTTAATCTTAAGAGTTGTCTGGGACACTAAGAGATTAAGTGACTTGTCCATTGTTACACCACTAATATGTTTCAGAGGCAACTTTAAAATGCTATATAATTGTTATTTGGGGAAGGAAAAAAGGAAGGAAGGGAAGGAGGGAAGAGTACATATAAGTAAGATCTGAGGAGGTGAGGGAAGAAGAGAAGGAGAGAATGAAGGAGAGAGGGAAGAAAGGAAATGGAAGGGAGGGAAGGAAGGAGAAAAAAGAGAGAGAAAGAGAAGGAATGATAGAGAGGCAGAAAAGGAGATTGGAAGAAAGGAGGGATGAATAAAAAGAACAAAAGAGGGGAAGAAGAGGGGGAGAAAGGAAGAAAAGAAAGAAGGAAAGAAGAGAAGATATTCCTCCATGTATAAGAAGGAAAAGATGAGATGTAAATTCTACTTTTATTATTAATTATTAAATAGTATTATATGGATAAAATGATCTTTAAAATAGTTCTCTCTCCACTTTATAGATGAAGCTATATGGATTGTATGCTGTGCATCTGCCAATCACGTTATCCTTTAATCATTTTGTTTTACTGTGTTAGCACAAGTGATTTTTGTAAAAGAGAGATCTCCTTTGCTGTGAAGGGTTCAGACCACACTCCCTTACTTTTCTCCAGTAATACCATGGGCTTCTTTTTTGTAAGATTTTCTATCTCAAGGCTATTGCATTTTATCTCTTACACAACTTTCTCCCCATAGAAAACATCTCAAGAGTATTAAATTAAGTGATTTGTTGTCACAGCTTCTCTATCATATTACAAATCTAATCGGCTAATTATTTCTTTACCTCAGAGATGTTTAATTATTAGATAGTTTATTTCTTTGGAGACAGCTTGCACAGGCAAGCCAGTCTATACAGACATCAAAATAGTAAACTCTATCCCTACCTCCTTGTAATAAGAGGCCATGAAGAGTTTCCTCTCACATTAAAATAATTTTTAGTTTGATTCATTCATTCCAACAAATCCATCATGTGAAACTTTTCAATTGCCTATTTAGATGTCACTAAACCACAGGAGAAAAAATGCTTGGAAATTGTTGACAACTCTATTAAGATTTAGGGATGAAAACAGCAAAGTATCATATGTATGTATTTGTTCGTCACAGAAGATATAAGATTGTGAGTTAGGAGAATTGGTTTCTGGTTCCAGATTTCCCCCTAATTATGTGACCTTGGAAAAATAATTTTGTCACTTAGATCATTAACTTTTTCAACTATTAGGCATGTGGGTTAGAAAGATGAATGTCAAAGTCAGGATTGTACTGGACTGGAATCTCCTCAGTTAAGAAGATTGTTAAATTTTCAATATGACCATGTATATTTTAGAAATTGGCAAATTCTACAAATCAGATCTGAATTTATTGCCTTATTTGTTGTCTAGCCTTAAGGACATGAAGAAGAAAACATTAAAAAAGCAGATTAAACTTCAATATGTGTCATATACTTTTATTTTTCAGAGAGCTGGTTGTTAAACATTTATCACCAAGTAAAGCCCATTTTAGTTCTAACCCTTTATGATGATTGCAAGTAAATGATAGAGAAATACTTATTCTGTTAAATAAGTTTACATGGAATATTCTACAAAAATAACAATATGGCCCTTTATATTTATATATGGCAATTTAAGCTTTGCAAAGCATTTTACTAACGTAATTACATGTAATCTTCATGAAAACTCTTTAAGGTATGTATTATTATTATTTTTATGAGGAATATTATCCCTTTTTATTTTATTTTTTAACTGTAACTTTCTGTCTTAGAACCAATTGGTTCTAAGGCAGAAGAGTGGTAAGGGCTAGGCAATAGGAGTCAAGCGACTTTACTAGGCTCACACAGATAGGAAGTATCTGAGACCAGATTTGAATTTAGGAACTCCTGTCTCTAGACTCGACTCTCAATTCACTGAGCCACCCAGCTGTCCCATATTATCCCTTTTTAAATGAGGAATATGATGTTAAGTGATTGCCCAGGATCAAGTGTCTGGTAAGTATCTAAGGAAGATTTCGATCTCAGTTCTTCCTGACTCTCTCTCTTTTTAATTTTTTTCCAGTCTATCACCAAGCATTTATTTTTAAAAAGTTTTCCCCCAGATTTTCTGTTGATGCAATTTTAATAATTGTTTTCTGACATTTTATGATCCACGTTCTCTCCCTCCCATTCTTCCTCTTTCCCAAGATGGCAGGTACTATAGGTTGTACATATGTTATCATATTATACACATTTCCCCATCTTTCATGTTGTGAAACAAGACATATTGCTTACACTAGAGAAAGGAGAGAATAAGAATGGCATGCTTCAGTCTGCATTCAAACTGTCAGTTCCTTCTAAGGTAGTAGCCTTTTCTGGCAGGAGTGTCTTGTAATTTTGATTAAAGATCCTTGCATTACTAATAATATTTGTCAATTCACAAGTGATTGTAGCACATTATTGCTGTTATTTTCCTGACTTTCAATCCCAAACTCTAACCACTATACCACAGGGGTCAAACACATGCGTGCAGCCCATAACTCTCCAGAGTGAGGCATAAACCAGATTAAAATGTCATTAGGAAATATTTAACAGAATAAATAAAAGTGGAATAAAACATAGATAATATGAATATGTGGTTTTCTGAGTCAATATGCAACCCCAAGTTTATATAAGGTTCGGTGGACCCATTTCTATTTTAGTTTAATATTGCTGGTCTACATCCCATCATTGCCTATCATTTCACGTTCAAAGCCCAAAATCTGCACCAGCCGAGGAGGAGCAGTTATCTAGTTATGTGATCCATAAGGAGTCCTGATCCAGAGGAATTCTCAGCATCTTCTTTTCTCGATAATAAAGCTCTTCACAAAAGTTATCCTGAAGTCTTTGCGTTTCACATGTATAGACATTCCTGTTCTAACTGGTGTTGATTCTCCATCTCGCAGGATTAACAGGAAAAAACTTGGACAAGTTGGAGGTTTTCCTATAATCCTGCATCAGGAGAAGGAACCCTAAATGCTAAGATCATGTCGTAGAATCGTTTCAGAGAGTCAACTAGGTGTTAAGTAGAGGAAGGTGGAATCTTGTAGGAACAATAACATAAAGAGTTGTAAAAAGGTATATAATGACCTGATCAATCTGAAAATAAACCAAAAATAAAGATTTTTTTTATCAACAAAAGAAGAATGCATTATACAAGAACAAAGAATTGGAAGGAACCTTGTTGCTGTTTTGTTGTTCAGTTGTGTCCAACTCTTTGTGGTCCCCTGAGTGATAGGCACCATGTTTTCTTGGCAAAGATACTAGAGTGTTTTGCCATTTCCTTCTCCAATGGATTAAGACAAACAGAGGTTAAGTGACTTTCTCAGGTTTACACAGCTAGTAGGTATCTGAGGTTGGATTTGAACTCAAATTTTTTGCAGAGATCATCTATTTCAACTCAAGTTTTTTTGCAGAGATCATCTATTTCAGATCTCTTATTTTACAAATGAATAAAGTTGGGGCCAGAAAGAGGAATCACTTGCCCAAGCACTTATAGTTTGTGGTATAGTCACAAGTATAGCTACTGGCCAAATACTCTATTCTTTAACTGAGGGTCTGCTAAGGACTTTCCCTTGAATGGTAGCTAGGTGCTACAGTGGATAGAATACTTGGCCTTGAAGTCAGAGAGACGTGAGTTCAAATCTAGCCTCAGATATTTGACCCTGGCCAAGTTGTTTAAACCTATTTGCCTCAGTTTTTCTCATTTATAAAATGAGCTAGAGAGAGAAATAGAAATCCACTCGGGGATCTTTACCAGGAAAACCCTAAATGGGATCACAAAGGGTTGACCAGGTCTGAAATGAATATATAACTTTGCAATGGACCTGGTTAACTCAATTGTATGACTTCCTATAATAAAAACAACTCTAAGACTCTTAATCCTTAAAAAACCGGACCTGCTGTAGCTAAATGAAACCATGCAGTGACATAATTTTCAAGAAAAGCTCTAGAGGACAGCTTAGGAGGCAGATGAAGGCAAGAGGGCTCAGATCCCCTAAAGACTCTGAATGCCAGTCACAATGCATCTCCCTAATCACACTGGGAATTGCCAATGGTTAGCCATATGCATGTAGCACAAAAGTTAGGTCATGGCCATCTGCTCCAGGAACCACAGATAATATTGACAGTCATACTGAAAGGGGAGACCTTCTGATCCCTTTGGCTTTCCAACCACTAGTGGGCGAGATAATTGCCAAGTGGCTAACGTGTGAGTGGAGTTGGTATATTCCATTTGGCCAAGAGGACATATGTTACCCTCAAACTGGTAGTTTATAGATTTCAAACCCAGGAAATCTGTCAAATTCAGTAAGCTATCAAGCTGAAAAATACAATACTATTTATGCCACGAGTTGTCAGAATGTTATATTTCCCTGGCACTTCTTTAACTTTCCCATTTGAAATGTTGCCTTTGGTGAAGTCGGCTTGGGAAGTTGTAAATTCAGTGGTGAGCAGAATTCTGTGCATGAGGAATCACAAAATCTCAGCATCAAAAGTATTTTCAAAGTCCCTCTCATGCAACATACATTAAAATACAAACATCCTTTATAATAACCCTAAAAAACTGGTCATTCAGCGTTCCCTAGAAGCAAGCTCTCTGGTCATGGAAAACTCATTACCTCTCAAAAATAATGCATTTCATTTTTGAATACTTCCAACTAAGGGGGAGGGGAAAGAAAGAAGCATTTTCAAATGTACTAATCTTTGCCAGGCACTGTACTAAAGAGTTTTACTCCATAAAGAAGCATGTATTAAGTGTCTAGTATGTGCCAAGAACATTACAAATATTATCTAGTTCGATCCTCTGACAAACCTGTGAAATAGATGCCATTATTATTTAAAAGTTGAGAAAACTGAGACAAGCAGTTGTTAAGTGACCTATCCAGGGACACTCAACAAGTCTCTGGCTCCAGATTTGAAGTCATTATTCCTAGTTTAATCCACTGGAGCCAAATCTAAAACATTCTTCCACATGAAAGCTTTTCAAATGCTTAGACAGATATAATTCACCAAGGAGGCTGCAATATAAACTTGGGAGTATTCATTACTAAATTTTTCAATGGGAATAAACTAATGTGAAAATCAGGACTCAATTTGTCTTGTTGATTATCTGCATTTATGAAAATGATGGTAAATTATCAATAAAACAAATTAAATTTAAAAATGTGTTCTTTGTAAAAAAAAAAACAAAAACATTTTTTTCAGAGAACTAATTTTTTGAAGCAGGTAGGTAGTACATTGAGTAGAGTTTTGGGCCAAGAGTCAGCAAGGCCTGAGTTTAAACCTAATCTTGGATATTTAACTACTTGTGTGACTCTGAGTATTTTAACCTCTGTTTGCCTCAGTTTCTCTGACTATAAAATTAGGGTAATAATAGCATCTACCTGACAAAGTAGTTGTGAGAATTAAAATATAATATTTGTAAAATGCTTAGCATGCTTAGCATAGTGCTTGGTCACATAGTAGATAATATATTAGTTGTTATTATTATATATTTAATAACAAATCCCTAGACAAAGCCTTCTTTTCTCCAAAATGAACATCCCTAGTTTCATCAATAGTATCTCAGTGGTATATTATTCAGTCTTTTGACTTTTCTGGTTGTCTCCTGATAGATATGCTCTAGATGTTCTTCCTAAAATGAATAACTAGAATTAAACATAATAATCCAAATGTAGTCTAAACAGGGCAGAGCACAGGTTGGTATCATCTGCCATGTTTCTATTAATATAGCATAAGACCTATTTTTTTGGCTACCATCACAATAAATTTATATTAAATTTAGAACTCCTAAAACCCCTGTTTTACTGGAATTCTTTTCCAGTCACTATTGTGGACTTTTTTTAGCATAAATAATGTTATAAGTCTTTACATATATGCTCCTTGTAGTTTATTTTATTTGTCTGGTCCATTATTGTAGGCTGTCAAAATCTTTTTTGATCACGATTTTTTCACCCATTGCGCTATTCACAAATTCGATAAGCACACAATCTTGGCATTCATTTGAGTCATTGGTAAAAGATTGAATAGCGCAAGATGAAGGATAGGATTTTAGGATGGGTGACAATAATCTATTACTCATTT
Organism: Gracilinanus agilis; assembly: GCF_016433145.1. Taxonomy (NCBI): domain Eukaryota; kingdom Metazoa; phylum Chordata; class Mammalia; order Didelphimorphia; family Didelphidae; genus Gracilinanus; species Gracilinanus agilis. The sequence goes on along the minus strand of NC_058131.1, from coordinate 120,932,469 downwards.
AACTTATTCTCTTTTCAGTTAGCTATAATATAATTGATATCAGAGTTTCTACTTAATAAATAAATTTTGAACAAAGCAAATTTATGGAGAGAAATTATAAGCTCCTTTCATGACCTATTTTTGGTGGAGAAAAAAAAGATTTAAGAAAACTCATTTATCCATCACTATATTGTGCTGAACAATGGAAATAGCAAACAGAAAAGCAAGAGAGACCTTGCTCTCAAGGAGCTCTTATTCCGTTTAAGAGTATACACTTTTAGAGCAGATAATAAATAAGGCTTGATGGCCCTTGAGGAGTAAGGATCAGGCCAAGGATCATAACGAGCTAAGGTTCTGGGATAGACAAGAGTAGGGATTGGGAGGAGATAAGCACCCAACAAGGAAGGAGTATCTCTCTCATGCCAGCAGCTGTGTTTTGGAGGTTAGAGCTGGGGAGGAAAACTCCCCAGCTCTATTCCTGCTGTGATGTTGGACACCTGTTAGCATGGTGACTGAGAACAGGAAATGAAAGTTCCTTGGCAGGTGTTTAAGGTTATGTCATTGTATACAAAATAGTTTATCTTTAGCCCATTAAAAATAAAAGCCTCAAAACACCTGAATTCAAAGAAATATTGTTCTTTCATTGACATGGCAACAAATAACTGTAATAACCAAATGACTGAATTTTTCGTTTTAATTCTATTTTGCAATAATATGGAAGCTATCTATAACTATATAAATTAAGTAGAAAAATTAAAATATGGCTAATAAATTCAATCATCACATAAACAAATTAATTTTGTCCTTTAAAGCCTATCATTCAATCTCATTTCAAGATTTATTTATTTACTTTTGTATTAGAAGGATAAGGTGACAGGATCTGGATATAGATCTGCATGCTTCATTTTAGTTCCTTTCATATAACCTAAAACCAGATCCAGAGTATGAATGATTTTGATATTTATATTTAATCATTATAACCCAATCAGCATATGGTAACATAGACTGAGCCTCCTAGAGGTGCATGATGGGAAATCCACAGTATGGAAAATGCATTTGGCCCAGGTCGTGCAGTTATTTACAAAACTTTTGCCAAACACTGCTGTTTTCATTATCCCAGGGCTTTCCTAGAGCATCATTATTTATTACAATTCCTTAATTATTCATTCCAGCAAGGTTTATAATTATAAACCAGCCACTAATGAGAAGGCAATATGTAATTCCTTAGGAATCTCATTTTATCTGACATTAATTAATGCCCACTTATAAATTGTGACTTAACTATAAAAACCACTTGGTGCTTGAATTTAATCTTCTGCATTCACTGGGAAACTGGAAGGAATCTCCTCGATAGCAGCAATATTCTTCCCGAGTGCCAGGCTTATTACCAATGGAACATACAACGTGTTTATTTCTATATGTGAATTGTGTGATTCCCCTACATAAGGCGACGCCTACCCAGAATTTGAAAGGGGGTTTCATCATTTTTTTTTCTTTAAGAGGCAGCTCTCTGTCAAGACTTCCACATTTTTAAATGTTGACAAGCATGCACACTCTATTGCTTGGATTTTTGCCTGGCTCATTATGCAAATTATATTCATGTAATGCATCACTCGGGTATTCAGGTGCAAGCCCACAATGTCTAATACGAGTCCTTCTTGTCAGGAGCGACAGTAATGTACATTTTCAGTAAAGATAACCGATCAGGTGAAAGAGAAAAATAACTGCTATTTTCAATCAGAACTATAGAAAGTGCCTTCAGCCTGGAGAAGATGTGATGCCAGGCTAAGGCTGTAAAATACAACATCTCTGACCTTATTATTCAGGCTCCTGTGCTAAATAACGTGGATATAATGGAATTTGTATGCCCTAGTTTCTGACAGGTTGAATGTTACTTAGTGATCCAGAAGTGGGAAAATGGCTTCCTGCTTTCTAAGGGTATTGTAGACCTCCCAACTTTTCTAGGGCAATGCAATCAAAAGAATATTAAAATGGGGGGGTTGGCTTTAAAAATACAGTAGGTGACCACCTACGTGATATGATTTAGTGGCCATAAAGAAGATCTTTCTGGAAAGAAAATCACCTACTTATCTGTCATAGTACTTGCAATCTGACCATTAGGGATTCGGGTCTTTCCAGATACTTTTTTGGAAGACGAATGGCTCTAGCAGGGTTAATCTTGAATCCTTATCTGATTCAATCGGGTAAGAATTTATTAAAGAACCTACTATGTGCATGGAATCATGAGCTAAAAATTCAAAAAATAAAAGGAAAACTTTGCCTGCCAACTGGGACCCTACTTTTGACTGGGAGGACATAAAATATAGAAAGAGAAGCATATAATCTCAGAACACCCCCAAGCCCAACTAAGGACAAGGTCCAGGGGGAAGAGAATATAGCATAGATATTAAGGGAGGAGGGGAGGAAGGACAAGGTAAATTCAATGGCAAATTCTTCCCATTTCACATTTTGAATATTTTGTCTGTTTCTTTGTTTCCTCTCTCTAGTCAGTGGAGGAACAGACAAGCTTTAGTGAATTTAGTCTTCAGGTGAGAAAGAATAAAGTGTTTGCTTAATAACTTTTTGTGGTAACCTGCATTTTTGTCAGGCTAGGGAGGAAGCAGGAAATAAGATTAGTGGCCTGGCTTTATGGGAATTTGTCCTGCTTCCTTTATGAATGTTTCCCACCCCAGCATAAAATCACACAATGAGGGCGTATCTCATGAGCTTCTCAATATTTCTTTTTGCTCTATGTGGAGGTGAAATCCTCACATCTCAAAATCACTTCTGCCAAATCCTCTTTTTCCCTACCAAATGATTTAGCTTTGATCTTAAAGCCCAGTACAGAGTCCAGGGAATGTTCTAAGCTGCTTATCATATTGACGAAGAGCAAAACTACAACTAGAATGAAATGAATGGCTCTTGGACCCAGAGCAGCAAAATTCTGAGGACTAAAATAATAAACTAGCTCAGAGCTGTGTCCAGCTCTCACCCTGAGCAGCAAGCTCCCTAGAACCCACTTTGCAATGTCCCCAGGTCTTCTCCACATGAAAGATTTCTGATGTTCCCTCCTGCCATGAGTGATTTAAGGATGTGTCACTCAGCCAGCATTTGTTAAAATTTTGCTGTGCCCCTGGCAATATGTTAAACCCAGGGGATTTTTTTAAAAAGGCAAAACCATGGTTCTGGCCCTCAAGGAGCTCACATTCTAATAGGGAAGATTCTGTGTAAAGTATATATAGAGAGAGAATAAATACAAATGATCTCAGAGGAAAGGGAAGAAATAGGGAAGGAAAAAGTCTCCTGAAGAAAGGGATTTGATATGAATCTTGAAGGCAGCCAGGGAAGTTAGCAGTCAGAGCTGAGGAGGGAGAACATTTTAGCTATGTGGGGCAAGCCAGTGAAAAGGCACAGATAGGTGACTGGGTGTTATGTTTGAGAAATAGCAAGAAAACCAGTATTGCTGGATTTAAAAATATATGAGAGGGTAAAGGTTAAGAAAACCAGATAGTTAGGAAGACGCTAGATTGTGAAGGGCTTTAAGTGACAATAGATGCAAGTTTAGTCACCAAAATTGTTAATTATATTCCTAAAGACGAGGATGAATAAGCTTATTGGCTAACCTGAAATTCATTGACCTCATGGTAAATTTATAACATAAACATGCATTTACAGGTTTGAAACTTGATTATTTAAAAGATTTATGATGGAAGAAAAGAGTCAAGAAAGATCATGAAAGATTCTCATCCAAATCTTCTAATGTCCAAAACTGGACCTGGTCAGAACATATTTATTTGCCATATAGATTGGCTGGGAGTTGAATCTGGAGTTTCCAATTTTCACTGGATCACATATAGTATAGAAATTAGAGCTGTGAAATAATGAGCTCTAAAGACATCTTAATGTAAATTCTCAGGTAAGTATCTTGGATCAGTGTTTACTTGGTTTCAGTGGGAATAAAAGTGCCTCATTTCCCTTTGTGTATCCAATTACATTAAATAAAGATCTTAGGGCAGAAAAAGGAAACTGGGAACCTGCTGTACATTTTTCTTCCTTAAAGCCCTGCAGGGATCTCTTGAATTCCCTCCATCTCAGTCACTCCCTTTGCTATGAGCACACCAACACCCCAGAGTTAGAGATAGAACTCAGAGTATCAGAATCATAATCCTATTCAGAAGGCATATAAAAGGACATCTCATCCAGTTCATACATGCCTCCTCTCAATGGAGAATATTTATTAAGTACCTATCATTTACAAGTTATTATATTATATGCTAGGAATACAAGCACAAATACAATTAGCAATCTATCTGCTCTCTGGGGTCTTACTTTTTTCCCGGGAGAAACTACAACATGTACATCAATAAGTAAACACAGGATAATTTGAGGATGGAAAAATATCAACAACAACTGGTGGAGGTAATGGAGAATCAGAAAAATTTTAACACATACATGGTGGCCTCTGAGCTGAGCTGTAAAGAAAGCTAAGGATTTGAGGACAGTTAGGTGGTTCAGTGGACAGAGAGATAGAAGGTCCTGGGTCCAAATTTGACCTCAGACATGTCCTAGTAGTGTGGGAAAGTCACTTAATATCCATTGCATATTCCTCACTGCTCTTCTGCTTTGGAACCAATACGCAGTATTGATTCTAAAATGGAAGGTGAGGGTTTAAAAAAAAGGAAACTAAGGATTATAAAAGGAAGAAGTGAGTTCATGTCAAACAGGAGGGATAACCAGTGTAAAAGTATGAATTTGGGAGATAGAAAGTCAAGTTCAGGAAACAGGAATAAAGACAGTTTGATAAGAGTAGAATATGTGAATGTGAGCTAATCAACCTGTGAAAGTACATTGGAAAATGAAAGCGAGAGATTACATATAAGGCTGAGAAGTTTGAATTTTACCTTTGAGACAGTAGGAGTTCACTGAAAACTTTTGGCCAAGAGAGTGGAATAGTCACTCATGCCTCAAGAAGTTGTTTTGTTGTTGTAGTTGTCTGGCTGTTGTATTGAGGGCTTCTCAGGGAAAGGAGAGACCAGAAGTAAGGATATCAATTAGGAGGCTTTTTGCAAGGGATATAGATCATGAGAATCTGATTTGGTGTAGTTAGTTGCATAAATGGAGAGAAAGATATGAATGTAAGGCATATTCTTGAGTAGAACCAACAAGACTTGTAAGTTATTGAATATGGGGACTGATAAAGAGAAGAAATCATAGAAAGCACAAAAAATGATATGAATGCACTCAATTGGAAACAGAAAATTCTGGAAGAGTAGGTAGAAAATATGTTCAGTTTTGCTCAAATTAAAGGTAGGATTCTTATGGGTCATTCAGGTAGAGATTTCTAGCAAGAAGTTAGTGACATTAGTATAACATTAAGGAAGAAAATCAGAACTGGATGAATAGATCTGGGAATCATGTATTTAAAGATGATTATTGAAAACATGGGAAAAGATATGATCAGAGTGATAGAGAAAGAAAGAGGGGGAGAGGATGTGGAGAGAGGAGATGGTGAAAAAGGAAAGAGAAGAGGAGGAGGAAGAAGAAAGATGAGGAGGAGGAGAAGGAGAAAGAGGAGAAAGAGAAGCAGGAGAAAGAGGAGGAGGAGGAGGAGGAGGAGGAGAAGAAGAAGAAGAAGAAGAAGAAGAAGAAGAAGAAGA
>NC_058131.1:120733820-120926533 GCF_016433145.1 Gracilinanus agilis | reverse complement strand
AGGAAGGAAGGAAGGAAGGAAGGAAGGAAGGAAGGAAGGAAGGAAGGAAGGAAAAGGTGGAGGCAGGGAAAAAGGAAAATAGGAGGCAGAGAGACATAGGGACAAAGACAGAGATGGAGATATTGTGTTTGTGGCAGCTGAAAGAGACTCAGGCAAGGAGCTTAGGAAATAATCACTCTTAGATGGTGGGAGATGGATAATAATTCATCAGAGAAGAATAAGAAGCAATTAGACATACAAAAATAGAAGAATACCTGTATTCTCCACTAGAGATATTTTTGAGCTGATATTGCATTATTATGGACAATTCTTTGAGTCTTGCCCATTGAGCAGTTAATCCCACACACAATACTATTGTTTAGCTCACATTTCTCCACTGTAAGATAAAGATAAGGAATAGACCTGACTTTCTCATGGCTGCAGGAAACTTCAGAAGAGAAACTTTCCTTAGCAAAGGCAGATTGAAGCTTTTAGAGAGATTCTTAACAGAGATGTCAAACTCAAAGCTGTAGCCTACAAAACCACTGATATTAAAATGTAATTGGGATGCAACTATCAACGATTTGGAAATAGGTGTTGATCAATGACACATGTTAAAACCAGTGGAAATGCGCATCAGCTATGGGGGGTTCAGGGGGTGAAGGGGAAAGTAAGAGTATGAATCATGTAACCATGTTAACTATTCTAAAAAACAAATATTATTAAATATTAAAAATGTAATTGGGAAATGTTTAAGAAAATAAGTAAACATGCAATAAAACATAGATAATGTTAATGCATTTTTTTAAAGTCAAAATATGGTCTGCAGGGATTTGTTTCTATTTGAACTTGATGCCACCAGCCTAGAAAATTGAGAGGTTAAGTGAATTGCCCAGGGTCACACAAACAGAATGTGTGAGAGGTGAGAGCAATTGTAGATGAATTCTGGTTTTTCCAGCTCTGCTTTTCCCCCCACTATTCCAGACTGCTTCTCATAAGAATATCATGATGAACTTTATCCAAAAAATTTATTTCTTCTACAGCATTTTCCTTACCCTGACAGAAAAAAATGAAGCCAATCTGATTTGACTTCCTATTGAAGAAGGCATGCCAACTCTCTTTGATCATTGTTTCCTTTTCTTGACATTAACTAATGAGCCCTTTGGCAACAAATTCTACAATTTTGCCAGAAATTAAAATCCAACTTATTAGCCTAAAGTTTCTAGACTCCACTTTCTTGTCATTAAAAAAATGGAATAACATTTGCCTTCTTTCAGTTCTGTACCACCTCTATCATTTTCCTCAAACTAGTTCTGTCAGTTATCTGTAATGTAACTCATTTGGGCCTGGTGTCTCAAACTGGGAATGGCACCTCCCTCTATTGTTACTATATCCTCAATTATTTTATTTCAACTCCATATTAAATTTTTTTTGTTGTTCTATTCTTTCCAATCCAAAGATTATTTTCCTTGGCTGAAAATATAGAGGGAGATAATAGAGTTGAACAATTTTACATTCTCTCTATGACTGCCTAAAGCTCATTTTTTTCTTCCACCTCCTTCCTCTAATATAAATCGAAAAGGTAAAACAAAATAAAACACCAATTTGCACAGTCCTAAGCATTCCTTACTAGTTTTTCCTTGTTGTGAAAGTTCCCTTTTAGACAAGAATAAGACTATACCATGTTTTGTTTTTTTTATTCATCTTGTTACATCTCCTTGTTTTCTTCTTCTATATATGTTTCTAAGTCGTGATCAATAAGTGTTCTGTGAAAACACATTGACTTCTTTAGGCAACTGACCCTGTCCTAAAAAAAAGAACTATTTCTCTCTGAGTTTTCAGAATTTCATTCTTGAGAGTTGTTTATCCTTCCTGAAGTAACTTGTCCCAAAGTATTTTGGCCTTGGGATACAAGCACACGGCGCCCCCCCCCCCCACCAAATCTCTGAAATCTATACTCCCGAAGACTTTTGGCCACATGCCAGATTATGTCTAGCTTTCTTTACTTTCTCTATTACAAATTCTAAGGTGGAAAATTTACTTCACTCCAAGATTTTCATCTTTTCTGCCTCAGCAACCACTTTCTCATGGTTGTTGAGAATGAGGTCCATCTTTGAAGGATCAAGTTAGCTCTGATGAAAGTCAAGAAAAATCATGAGCTTTTGGGCTTTGGGGAAAGACAAAGCTCTAGAAAGTGTATAGGTTATTTTAAGTTTCCCATCACTGCTAATAAATGCTTTCATTACAGGCTTGTGATCTATTTCCCAAATTCCCAACTTATCTCCTCCTTCTGCATAGATAGCCTTCTATATATCCCAGTGTCAATAGAAATCCTTTGTTAGCCTCCAATATTTTTCACCCAAAGGTTTTATGCCTATACTTCCCCTCTCTGGTTCTCAAATATTCTCTCATAAATAGTATATATTCTTAATATGGCTACTCTCTACTGAGTCCCCTAATACATTTTCTCAACCATTTTTCATTTTAAATAAGTAGTACCTTTTCCAAGCAGTATTCTGGTCAAGGGTCCTATTCCAGTAAGTTTCAACAATACCAATGAAATAAAAAAAATTCTCCTCACTTCTAGCTTACTTTATTATTTGCTTCTGTTATTTTGTGCCTTTTTGTATATAAGCAATAGAATCCACATGCTTAATGCTGGCTTCTTTCTAGGATCTTTCTCCTATAAATTCTTCTTTTCCTTTCTCCTGCCTTTGTACTAATGTTATTTCTCTTCCTCTATAGCTACTCTTTAAGTAGTAGTTCTCAACTTGGAATACAAAGACTCTTGAGAAATCCATAGAAAGATTTTAGAGGGTCCATGAACATGGATGGATAATACATTCTTATTTTCATTCATCTCTAAGCTCAAATTTCCTTCAATAATTTAAGAATATTATTCTGAGAAGTGGTATATAAGCTTTGACAGACTGCCATACAGGTTCATGATACATACAAATAACTTATGTAGCCTCATCAATAGCTTGATACATAGCTGTGGTCATTTTTCTACTTGCTATTATATATGCACATATGTATATACATACATATAATATTTATTTTTTAAAACCTTTCACTTGATTTTGCAGTATAATAAGAACTATATGTATATATGTAAAACTACCCTTATTGGGTAATACATGATACCTTGCTGTCAGTTAGAAATCCAAAATCCATTCTCTGACATCTTCATTTTTTCACATCCCAGGCTTACCTTTCTCTTCTGAAGCACTTATTTTCATTCATCAGTAAGGTATAGAATAGCATTGTTCCCTAAAATTTCAGTTCCTTGTCTAAGACATTAAAATTCTAAATAGTATTTTCTAGGTTTAATCTTGGTAGAATCATTTGTACACATATGAATCAGTAGAAGTTGGAGCAGTCATCCTCTTTGACAAGTCTTGGAAGTTTTTCTGTTGTATCCTGGAAATATGTCCTAGGACAATAAACAGATTTCTTCCTTGTTAAATAATAATAATAATAATAATAATAATAATAATAATAATAATAATAATACCTCAATATATCTTAGACATCACCAAATACGCCTTTCTTTCTTCCTCTGACATAAACTCACTGCATGTTCTTTCTTATATTGAATCACATACTGATATCATCATTCTTCAAAGGACAACTAGCTCCTTCTTCCTCATAGGGTCCAATTCTCTCCTCTGTGAAGTCTCATATTTATTAATTAGCTCCAAGTGTTCGTAATAATCATACATCTTTCAGACTCTTTGTGCCTTATTCTTTTACTTTTGATCCTCCTGGCATGGATAAATATCCCCTCTGCCTCTTCATATATTTTTTCTTTGTTTTGACATCAATTACCTTCTATTTTAACAATGCAAATCTATTTATTTTTATATCCAATTGGTTTTTAATTTTTATTCAGCTTAGAATCTCATGGATATATTTTATACTAGTTTACAATAACTGACTATTCATAGTATGCCCTGGCTTGCGATCCAAAGACTACCTTCCCCTTGGGTGTATTAGCACTTACATTATAGCTTAATACAAATACGGAGTGAGCCCAAGTTAGTATTGATAGCCTTCATTGCAATGGCTGAAAGGAGATGGAAGGGACTTTTCTGTGACTACATTCTATTTATGCAATTGCCTTTTCACTAAATCTTTTTTAAAATGATTTATTGATTTATTTTTCTTGACATCACCATTTCTCAACTCTTCCTCCACACTGAACTGAAAACTTGTCTGACAATGTAAATAATATTCTGTTCTATTAGTCCCTCACTTCTCATCTGTGAGGAGGACATATATTATTGCCCATTCTCTGAAATCTTCATTGATTTTTCTATTATTCAGACTTGAGCTTCCTTTTAGTGTTAGTTTAATTTCCCTAGTTGAAGTCATTATTTATATTATTCACTTGGTTCTGCTTATTTTGTTTTGCATCAGATCAGATCAATCTTCTTATATTTATCTGAATTCCTTCAATCCATCATTTCTTACTGTATTACTATATGCTGGAATATATTATTCCATTCCATTCATATATCTTAGTTCTTTATTAGGCATCTTATGGGTCTGTGGATACTCTTTTTAATAAACCCTAAGCTTTCACCTTGGAATTAATACTATATATTGGTTCCAAGGCAAAAGAGTGGTAAGGGTTAAGCAATGGGGGTTAAATGATTTGCCTAGGGTCACACAACTAGGAAATGTTTGGAGACAGATTAAAACCCAGACCTCTCCTTTCCAAGCCTGGTTCTCAATGCACTGAGCCACCTAGCTGCCCCCTGGGACACTAATTTTGCTTTTCATTCACCAAAATCAGAAAGAATGTTATTCTGGGTTGTTCATATATTTTCGACCTTGGTTTCTGTCTGACTTCTATGATGTACATATCCAGTTGTGAGATATTTGACTCTATGCAAATGGGTAGTTTAGATACTTGCAGAATCCTGATCAGGAATAAACACTTAGACCTTTAAATCACCATCAATACTTCATCAATGTGCTTATCTTCTCTTAGCCCCCCACCCCACCCCTTAATAGTTGGTTGCCCTCATCTTTTTTTCCTCAATTATCCATTTTTTCCTAATTATCCATACATCAACTGTATGGAGTAAGGTAGAGTCTCAGAATTTCTCTAACTCCTAGAGATCAGAAGGATGTCTTCCTTTTTCATAAATAATTTGGAAACATTATTCAGAAAAATTATTTGTTCATATCCTTTGACAGATTACCTAGTAAAGTCATCTGTATTAATTCTCTACATGTTTTGAAAATTAGACCATCAGTAATCTTTTATTCAAATATTTTCTCATTTTTTCTGTTTCTTTTATAATTGGCTTCATTGACTTCATTCTTGAAAAAATTGAAATTGTATAGTCAAAATTGACTGCTTTCTTATATTATAACCTCTATATCTTTAAGAATCCCTTGTCTAGTCATAGTTTCAAGAGGTAATGTGAAAATGATCACATTCTCTTCTAATTTTTTGAAATGGCGACAATTTTTTTATATTCAGGTCACAATTATTTTGGATACTTTCTGGTGTGTAGTTTAAGATACTACTTTGAACTGAATTTGCAATAAATTTCTTTTCAGGTTTCCCAGAAATTCTACTCAAAAAGAACACTCTTTTTCAAGGAATTCATGCTTTATTGTTTGTCAAAATAGGACAACTGTTTTGATTTTTCTTTTATATTAATTATCTATTCTGTCTTTATGATTGTCTTTCTGCTTTTTAACTTGTACCTAATCATTTTAGTTACTAGTTCTTAATAATGTCATTTGAAGTGGAAGGAAAGAACTGAATATTTATTAAGTACCTACTATGTGACATACATTTTGTTAAATTCTTTACAAATATTTTCTCATTTGATTCTCATCACAGACTCTGGAAGATAGATGATATTATTTTACAGTTGAGGATCCAAAGAAGAGAGAAATTTGATATTTTCACTGCAATATCCCTCTCATTCGTTTATTCAAATTTCCTTTTGCAATTATAGACATTTCATTCTTTCAAATGAATTTTCTTTTCTTCCATAGAAGGGAAGAGTGACTATTTTATTTAAACTGTACTCAACCTATGAGACTATGAAGATCTTTTGGGCAGGAAACATAAAAAGCTAAATCTATCGAGTGTCAGTATTGGGAAGTTTTAAACAAATTCTTAATAACCTGAGGGCATACTTTTCTAAGCTAGCATTATAGTTTGCAGAATTTGAAAGTATAATGAAGTAGACTTTTATTAGAATTTAGTAAGAAATTTTAACCGTTTTTGTCAAAATCAATAAAGTTGTTTTTATTAGAATTGACAATCTTTAAGTGTTTCATTACATTTTAACTCTCAACTATAATCATTGGACTGCCTGGTTTGGACCTAGTCCAGGATATCTTCTCTACTTCTAAAAATTAGTACCCTTATAATTTAATTTATATAATGCTATTATAAATTATTTTTTTAAATATCATTTTATCATATTGATGTGATCCAATCATGGGCAGTACATATCTTTTCAAATAGTTTTCTCTATTTGTATCAAAAATTGTTTTTAGGTAGATGTACAGATATACCTAGATAGATAGATTATATGTATCTTGGTAGATTAACTCCCAAATAGTATGTTTATTTCATAGTTATCTTAAATGGAATTTCTTTCATTGTTTATTCCTAATTTTTGTTAACTCCATATAAAGATAGTAGTGGTTTTTTTTCACTTTCTTGTTTATCTTCAACTTTGCTATATCTATTAAGTGTCCCAATTAATTTCTTAACTGATTTTCTGGGTTAAGTTTAACATAGCAAAAAACTGAACTCCTACCCTGATTTACTCATCTCTGAGCCACTTCCAGTAGAGGAAACTGTGTTATCATTTGAAATCAAGAAGATTTGATTTTGAATCTTTATTTGGACATACCTTAAGCACCTGACCTCAGTTTCCTCACCTGAGAAATGATAATTATAGCACTATCTAATTCATGGCTTTTTTGTATCAAATCAGATAACATAAAGTACTTAGAAATCCTTAAAATATGATGTTAATGTTTGCTATAATAATTATTAACTATTACTAAGGACTTGACACTTTAAGAATATTAGTCCCTTGTTTTGTATGGTATCTTTAATGGGAAGGAGATGAATAAAAAAGATTGGTCTCTGAGGCAGGAAGAAACATCCATTTAGTATATCTTAAAAGGAGTGCTTACACCCTCTGGTATGTCATTATACCCTATATGTAATCTCTCTTCCTTATTCTCTACTGAATGTTTAGCATTTTACTCTCTCCTTCAGAGATTTCTCTTAAGGATTAGAAGAATGACTCCTGGTAGTCATGGACAATTGGAATACACCTAACCCTATGATTTAGTCTTATGACTTTCCTCTTCTTTTCAGTGTTTCTTTTCCTCAGGAAAGGTTCACAAATAACAATTTTGAGAGATGAACTTTTAGGGAATGGTTCTCCTGGGAAGTATTGGCTCCCTCACTTGATGATAGTTGCATTATAGAAGACGTGTTCCTTTAAGTTACTATAGCACTTTTTTAAGAAAATGATCGCCGTTTCAGCCAATTGGTTGAATAGATTGTGATATTTGAATGCAATGGATTCTATTATGTTATTATAAATTACAAATATTGGAAATACAAAGAAAATAAAGGAAACTTATGAAGAGATGAAAAGAGAAAAAATAAGAATACATACCATTAATGTATTTTTAAAAGCAGCCATAAAATCAAGAAAACAAGTATCCAAATAAGAACTCAAAGCAGAGGATGTTTATATTAGTCTACATATTTTAAAACAAATTGTAAACATTGTGGAATTTGTGGTTTTACACATAATTTTTATGCATTTGTTTAGTTAAATGTTTGGTGGTGGTGGTGGGTACTAAATTTTTTTTATAAAAGAAGAAAATAATCAACAGAAGGGTGTGTCTACCCTCAGGTCTGGCTTACTAAAGATGTTTACTTTGAGGGAGCTGTTTGGACAGTGTGTCCCTGAAATGAAAAATAAATACCAATTCAATAGTCTCAAAAATATCTCATGTTTTGATGTGTTAAGCATCAATATTCCAAAAAACTTTAATAGAAGTTACAAAGTAATCCATTGTACTTATTTCTTCGTTTAATGTGTGTTTATAAGTTTTGTATATTTTGAAATTTTCTACTGTGTAGAAAAAATAAATATCTAGCCTAGATCCATTCTATAGTATATATTGAATGCCTCTTTGAACTTTTTTGGGGGGAAATGGTAGATAAAACCCAGAGTGATTTCTCCCTCATCTCAGGGATAGGGGAATAAAGATTTAGAGACAATGGGAAGGAATTGTCTTCTTGCTAAAAGGGCCAAGTTTCTGCAAGGGATGAAACCAGGTCCATATATGAGTCTAGATCTGAAGGACTCGCCTAATGTTAGAGAGCAAGCCCTCTAGATACCTTTGACCAGATGTAAGAGGCTATGTGGTATGCTAGAAGGCATACTGGATTTGAAGGTAGGAAAACTGGGGCTGAATGCTGTCTCATCTCTTTTCTAGCTGGCTAAGACATTTAGCTTCTTTTGTCCTCAGATTCCTCAACTATAAAATGAGGGAGTTGACTTGAAGGATATCTAATGCCCCTTCCAGACCTAAATACATGATTATACAAAATAAGAAACCATCATATTTTCTGAAAATGGGGATAATTTTATCTCTTCTTTGATTTTTATTCCTTTTGATTTTATGTCTTATTTTTGTTGTGTCTAATATTTCTAAAAAATGTTATATAATAGTGGATATAGTTGACATCTTTATTTTATCCCTATTTCTAATGGGAAAGTTTCTAGTGTTTATTATAAACAATAGTAGGTCTTGTTTTGACATATAAACTTGATAATATTCTAAAAAATAACAAAATGCTGTAAGCATTGCTAGGATGGTTTCATAGATTTAGATCTAAAATTTCACAGATTTAAAGGTTTTCTAATCCAACTCCCATATTTTAAATATAAAGAAACTGACACCCAAAGAACATAAATGATTTGTCCCAAGTTATACACTAAGTAACATGGGTAGGATTTGAATCCATTTCCTTTTTGGAATCAGATCCTAATTCCAAATTAACTCTATTTTTTCAGTGAATACCACTCATGTCATTCCTTACATGAAGTCTTCCCTGATTATCTTGACTGCTAATGTACTCTCTCCCAAACAAATTTATACTTAATTGCTTGATATATGTTTGTATTTATTAACTTTATATTTTTGTGGTATATAATTTTAAATATATTTATTGATTTATTAGAATGTAATTTACTTGTGAGTGGAGACTGATTCATTCTTTGTACTGGTATCCCCAGCAACAAATAATATATTTGAACATTGTAGAGTTTTGACATTCTTACATCCTTCTATTTATGCCACAAGTTCTGATTATATCTACATAAATGTTATTAATTGGAAAAGTGAACAATATTTAAGGGACTTGGGATTTTGAAGAGAAAAAAATCTGTCTAGTTACTTTGACAGAATCATTGCCTCTATCCTATAGAATTAACATGGCAGAGTATTGCAAAACTGGACAAGGAAGAGAAAAGATCTAGGTTTAAAACTTATCTCTGAAATTTATTAGCTCTGTAACCATGAGCAAATTACTTAACTTACCTGAACCTCGGTTTCCTCATTTTTAAATGGGGAGAATTATAGCTACAGTTCTTACTTCATATTGTTACAAATAAAAAGGGTGGTCTGGCTATAGTTATAAGCATTTATTAATAAAAAGAGAGAGGAGAGAGAGAAAGAGAGAGGCAGAGACAGAGTGACAAAGAGAGACAGAGACAGAGAGGAAGTTCAGCCTGACTAATTTAAGGTAAGATCTGGTCAATTGTTTCAGCCCAACATGATTCCCTTCATGCTGCTACTTGTCAAATGTCAGACTAGGAAGTCAGTCTGCTCAATTGTGGAAGGAAAGAGAGCTTCTCCTTCCCAGTCTTGTCTTTTAAAACCCACTAGCTCCTCTCTCCATGGTGATGTTGCTTGCTAAAGCCAGGGAACACCAGAGGATGACAGACCATTAGATATGATGTTTTTCTCTAACACTCACCATTGGGGTGCCATGGGATGGAGGTAATTTACTTCACACAACAGGATTGTTGAAAAAAATCAAATGAACTAATGAGTATAAAGCACTTTTCAGATTTTAGTGTTCTACATATCAATTATTAGTGAACTTTGCTATTGTGAAAGCAGAAAAAATATTCAAAAGAGAAGAAGGATGTTTGTCTTTTTGATTGATTTAATAAAACAAGGAAATATAAAAAATTTAGATAAATAAAATGAAAGTTGGCTGTGTGGTAGAATAGAAATCAACATTAAATTTGGAGTCAGAGGATAAAAATTCTGTCATTCCTTACTGGTCTCCTTTCTGTTCCTCATATAAGACACTTCTTTTCTTAACGGTGAATTTTCACTGACTATTCCCAATTTTTGAATTCTCTTGCTCATCAGGTCAACCTCTCATTTCTCTGACTACTTTTAGGTACCATCTGAGATCCTGCTATCCATAGAGAGTCTTTTCCAGCCCCCCCCCCCATGTTATTATCTTCTCTCTGAAATTATCTCAAGTTCATTGAGTCCATATCTTTGTTTATACCTAATTGTATGGTATGGGTCCATTAGATTTTGATCTCTTTGAAGGCAGGGAGTATTTCTGTCTTTCTTTGTATCTCCTTAGTTTAACGCAGGCCTTGGCACATAGTAAGTATTGAATAAATGCTTTTTAGATTTTTTGACTGGATGAGCTACCTATTCTCTCTGAGCCTGTTTATTCATCTGTAAAACGAGAGGTTTAGACAAGATAGCCCCTAACGTTCATTGAACTCTCAATTTCTCCAAAAATGTGAGAAATTAAAATTTTATCAGAATCACAAAACCAAGATATTTATTTTTGTCCAAGAATTTTCTGTAGAGTTTTCATGTTGTAGAGAAGACCATATGAAGAAGCTGAGCATCATTTATATTTCTTCTCACATTTTCTTTGAATATGAATGCAATGTAAAGGGCAGGCAAGACACAGATTATGCTTCAAGTGAGGACATTATGAAAGCCTAAACTACACAGAAAGTATATCTTACTCCTAATAATTAGTACTGGATGAGCAGCTAGAAAAAAATATGATCTTGGCAAAATCCAATTGGTGCAGCTCTAACTGATCAAATGCAGTTTTCCAAGGAATAATTGATATTATATAATCATAACTGCCAGTTTATGTCAGAAAAGTGACACTTGACACTTTCTGGCTAACCAGCTTAATATCATCAATTAAAACATCACTGGTGTAATGACATTTTAGTAACAAGTTTAACATCATCAATTATGACATCACCTCCTTTATGGCACCAGAGGGTTGAAGGAAGGGTTGAAAGAGGGGTGGGGAAGATGGATCAGAGGGCAAGTTCCCTGGAAGCTAACATTTTCTACAGATTTGTGATTTCAGGATCTCTTAGGCCCAAGCCTCCTCCTTGGTATAATTCTTTCTAAGCAACAAGACCACAAAGCCACGAAGACCATTCTTGGTGAAAGCTGTAAGAGCAAATTGTACATTTCCTTGCTTTCCTTAGTTATGGCTATATATCCCTAGGCAGTAATATCATTGTGCTATTTCACAGTATTACTGTTGTGTGACAGCTTTAAAAAAATCACTAGCAAGTGGGAAAAAGAAAAGAAAAAACACTCGAAGTTTAGGTATGAATTTTGAATTCTGAGTATTACTACCATGCTCTAGGAGGCCATTTTTGTTTAATGCTTTGTGTCAGGCAGTCCATATGCCATCTCTGGGATTTCCAAAGGCTAAATATTTGTTTTTTCGTCAAGGCTCAGAGGAGCACACACAGAACACAAGTTGTTGAGTGGATGTTTTAAAAGGAGAAGCTTCTGAGTTGACCACTAGTTGTCTGTCAGTAGCAAAAATTTCAATTGTAGAATATAATTAATTGCTAGAAGGAAACTTATGGCTCATCTTATCCAAATTCCTTGTTCTAGAGAGGAGGAAACTGAAACCCAGGGAAATTGTCACCTCCCCAAGGGCACACATAATTCAGTGACAGAATTGAAAGGGGTACAGAGACATATTGATCCCTAGGCATGGGCATATTCCACTATATCAGCCTGTTTGCTCCAGTACAAAGAGCCAATATAGGTAGATTTCTGTTAATTGAGGAAAATGAATTTTTTAAAAAAGGATAAAAGTGCATTTTTAGAAATGCTATATTTGAATGCTTTAATATGCTGATCACAGAAATAAAGTAAGAGGGCTCTTTTGGATTGTTGCAATTTATTTCCACAAAACATTTTTAAGTGTCTGTGATGTTTAAGGAAGTGAAAGATATTTCAACAAGAGTAAATATTTAAGAGCTTATTATAAGTGGCTCTATGTTGGTTTCTAGGGATATAGAAACAAAATCAAAATATTGCCTGACCTCAAGGACATTGCATTCTACTGGGAGGATAAAATATGTACCTGTTTATTTATTTAATTATATGGGAAAAACTTAAGCAGAAGACATTGTTTGAGCTGAATTGTGAACAAAAATCAGCATTCTGGACTGAAATGAACAAGGAATATATTCCAATCATAGGAAATAGTGCAAATACAGGAAGTTGGGAAGTCTACATACATACCAATATACTACCAAAGCACCTATTAATGTGTAATCTTCCCATTACCCCTCTCTCTCTCTCTCTCTCTCTCTCTCTCTCTCTCTCTCTCTATCTATCTATCTATCTATCTCTCTCTCTCTCTCTCTCTCTCTCTTTCATTAAAACTTGCTGAGAGGGTAAAACAAGTATACTCAGTGGGGTACAGAATTCTATCTTACTCCACAGAGAAGTAGAAAGGGGGGAGGAATAAGACAAGGAAAGAGGGAGGTCATTGGACAGAGGGAGTAGTGAGGGCGGGGGACAAAAAGCAAAACACTGGTGAGGAGGAACAGAGAGAAAGAAAGGGAATATGACAGGATTTAAAAGGGATAATATGATGGATGGCAATACACAGTATTCATAATGCTGAATGTGAATGGGATGAACTCACCTATTAAAGGGAAGTAGATAGCCCAGTGGATTTAAAACCAGAATCCTACTTTATGTTGTTTATAAGAAACACATTTTAGTCAGGGTGTCACACACAGATTCAAGGTAAAAGACTGCAGCAGAATTTATTATGCATCATTTAAAGTAAGGAGAATTGACTACTCCTTCATTTCCACAAAACTGGGGCATCTAATTAATTTTAAATTTGATTAACCATCCTAGCCAAAGTTGAACTCTGACAGCCTTTCCAAAGCAGGTATATCAAATGCTTCAGATGCCAGGCAAATAGGCTGTTTCCTTGGCTAGCAGACCACTGGACTAGAAAAGACAAAAAGAGCTGGTTACCTTATAGGCCTGATTATGCCTAAGGGAATCTTTTCCTGCCAGAGAGTATGTTTTTATCTCCTCTTCATACAATTGCTAAGAAAGGCTGTTAGACATTAAATTTTTAGAAAACCCTCTTACAACTTAGACCTTATGAAAACAATTGTGAACCACTAGGGGGTTTCAGTTTCATGAATCTTAAGGAAAATCTATGCTAGGCCAGACTTCTCTAGAGTTCTATAAAATGAGAATTAGACTTAATAAATCTGATGGTCACAATAGCCACTGCCATTGCTAATGGATGTTTTTGGTCATATAGACAAAACATCTGACGTGGGTCTCAAAGATGACATTTGGACAGATGTTTGGATACTATAAGATGATTTTGACTACAAACAAATTGAACTAGAGAATGTACAAATTTAGAACAAATTCCAATTTTTGAAGTGATTTGATGAAGTACTTTTGTCCTACCTTGAAATACAAAGAAACTTTCTAAAGACATATCTGACAAGGGAAAAGCAATCAGTTCATTTAAGGTATGAAGAGAGTTTAATGGATTCCAAATAGGTTCTTGCATTTCCTGTTCAGGGAGCAAAGGTGTCAATGAGACAGCTGAGTACTAGAACAGGTAATGTGTAAGTTGCTATGATAATACTTCTTAAATAACAGAGAAATTTTTAAAGAAATCCATGCAAATTGTCAGGGCATATCTTAGTGGTCTCCTGAGGGAGGGATGATTTACGTTGTCTCATTTCTTCGCTTTTTTCCCAAAGTTTTTGTCATGAATATTTATGCCAATACTTCATTTCCTGCCTTAATTTCCACTCTGTTGGAATTATGTATCCCCATAGTACACCCAGGAAAGGTGAGCAGTCAGAGGTGAGGAAAGAGATTTCCTGACCTTTTGGAAATAGCAAGTTACACAGGATTAAGCATAGGCTGAACAGGGTTACATATGCATTGGTAGAGCATAATCACCACAAAATTTTCTCACTGAAACAATTAGTGTGCACTGGATCAGTTAAAGCTCTAGTTGTGCTGGACTTTTACAAAAGAGATTTTATTAAGTCCCAGTGCTGTGCTGTTTCTATTTTTTTTTCATTAGAAGTCAGGGAGTTGGATATTACATATTACTGTTCATAAGCTAGGGCATATTTATAACTGATGTTTTTAAAGTTATATATAAATGTGAAAGTACTAAATCTGATACTTATGCTGTGTTTCCTTGGCAGTATAGCTATCACAATAGGACAGGTAACCAATGCCCAGGCATTGTGTAATTTAAAGATGATCCAAGCTATGTATTTTGATCCTTAGAATTTAGTTATTTGATTTTCATTGCCAAAATATCTCCAACTGTTTCTTTAAAAAATTAAATTTTAGAAGGGATTGAATTTGGATTCATGACAAAAGCATATTTTTTTGAAGTTCTTTCAATTTCCTCTATTTTCTTACACATCTACTTGAAGTGCCAAGTGCCATGTTACTTTATCATATTATTACTTGGGATGGATTTTAAAATGTATTTGTACCGCAAAGAAAACAAACTAAGTTAATTTCTTTAAAAAGTTTGTCTTTTTTCTTGTCACTTTAAAAGATATTTTAGTTTCTCTTTCATAAATATTTCAATGAAGTTAATTCTAGAAAAATCTCATTGCCCTGTACCAAGATAAATTCAAAATGAATAAATGACTTAAATGTAGGGAATGAAACCATGAATAAATTAGGTGAACATAGAATAGTATACTTGTCAGATTTGTGGGAAAGGAAGGAATTTAAGACCAAGCAAGAGATAGAGAACATTACAAATGTAAAATGAATGATTTTGATTATATCAAATTAAAAATGGTTTGTACAAGCAAAAACTTTATGATCAAAATTAGAAGGAAAGCAACAAACTGGGGAAAATATCTTTTTAACAAAACTCTCTGGCAAAGGTTTAATTTCCAAAATATATAAGGAACTAAGTCAAATTTACAAAAAATCAAAACACTCTCCATTTGACAAATGGTTAAGGTATATGAATAAACAGTTCTCAGATAAAGAAATCAAAACTATCAATAGGGGGCAGCTGGGTAGCTCAGTGGACCAGTGAGAGTCAGGCCTAGAGACAGGAGGTCCTAGGTTCAAACCCGGCCTCAGCCACTTCCCAGCTGTGTGACCCTGGGCAAGTCACTTGACCCCCATTGCCCACCCTTACCTATCTTCCACCTATGAGACAATACACCAAAGTACAAGGGTTAAAAAAAAAACTATCAATAATCATATGAAAAGTGTCCTAAATCCCTCATGATTAGAGAAATGCAAATAAAAACAACTCTGAGATACCACCTTAAACCTAGAGACTGGCCAATATGGCAGCACAGGAAAGTGATAAATTTTGGAGGGGATGTGGTAAAATTGGGACACTAATACACTGCTTGTGGAGTTGTGAATTGGTCTAACCATTCTGGAAGGCAATTTGTAATTATGCACAAAGGGCTTTAAAAGAATACCTGCCCTCTGATCCAGCCATACCACTCCTAGGTTTGTACCCCAAAGAGATAATAAGGAAAAAGACTTGTACAAAAATATTCATAGCTGCGCTCTTTGTGGTGGCAAAAAATTGGAAAATGAGGGGATGCCCTTCGATTGGGGAATGGCTAAACAAATTGTGGTATTTGATAGTGATGGAATACTATTGTGCTGAAAGGAATAATGAACTGGAGGATTTCTATGTGAACTGGAAAGTCCTCCAGGAACTGATACAGAGATAAAGGAGCAGAACCAGGAGAACTTTGTACACAGAGATGGACACATTGTGGCACAATCGAACATAGTAGACTTTTCTACTAGTAGCAGTGTAATGATCCAGGACAACACTGAGGAACTTATGAGAAAGAACACTCTCCATATCCAGAGAAAGAACTGTGGGAGTAAAAATGCAGAAGAAAAACATACGGTCAATCACGTCATTCGATGGGGATATGATTGGAATTTTGGCATTAAAAATCACTGTATTGCAAATATGAATAATATGTAAATAGGTGTTGAACAATGATACATGTATTACACAATGGAATTGCTCATCAGCTCAGGGAGGGGGGAAAGAAAAGGAGTGGGAAAATCAGGAATCATGTAACCATAGAAAAATATTCTAAATAAATTATTAATTTTTAAAAATCTCATTGAAATGAAATTGATGAAAATCACCTATCCTAACTAAATTGATATTGTCTCAATGACTCATCAGTAGATATACATTTATTACCTACTTGTATATACTACAAATATAAATATGAAGAAAGATAACTTTCGGCCCTTGAGAAGTTTACAACCTAATGGAAGAAAATAATATACATAATGAAGCTAAAAAGGGAAAGGATTGTATCCAGTTTGGGTGCATTATGGAGAAGTCCAGTGGAATGCTATTAGGTAGGAAGCATTGTCTGATTTGACCAAAAGTGAGCACAGAAACTGGATACCAAATTAATACCTAGCAATGGCAACCAAAAATGTGTAGAATATAAACTTGAGGACAAAGGCTATTTTATTATTGTCCTTGTTTGCCTAATGCCTGACACATAGTAAGGACTGAAGACTGGTTAAATTTAATTGGGCAACTGAGAAGTATAGTGGAAAGAGTACTGAACTTAGAGTCAAGAAGATGAGAGCTAAAATGTCATTCTAGTTACTTTTTGGCTCATTGATAGTAAGCACATTGTTTAACATCTCAAAGCCTCAGTTTCCTCATCTGCATAATGAGAATGGCAGAAGCACTTTCTATAGTTTTGAGGATCAAATGATGTAATAATATATGGAAAGTGGTACTTAAAAGCACTCAGGATGTGTTAGTGATTGTTATTACTTGAGTTTAATTTTTTGGCAATAGAAAATCCAGTTCTTGTCTTATCTCTCAAATAGTTATCATTCAACAAATACTACTTAATCTAGCTCTTGAATGAAAGTCAATTGAAAAGATATCACCCAGAGAAGACTGACTGTAAATGTTTGTGAGCCTTGAAAGCCCAGGGAAATAAAATTATAATATATTCTATCTGCATTGACTATCTATAGCTGATGTGATGTGCAGTCTTTCCTCAATAGATTAGAAAACTAATGCAATAATGCAAAGTTTTCTATTGTCCACACAGGGAAAGCAATCTTAAACAACCAATAAAGTACACCCAACAGCCTGCCAGCCTCAAACCCATTCAAAGTAGAAAGTTATCCAGTTTAGATGATGTGGTGTAGTGAAAGGATGCAAGAATAAGGAATCATACCTCTAATATTTAAAATCAGTTAGACAGACAAGTCAATTCCCCTCTGTAAGCCTCAGTTTGCTCCTGTAAAACAGTGATAATAGTACCTTTAGTGTCTTCCTACCATATAGCAAATGCAAAGATCAAATAATATAAAATATAGAAAACAATTTCTAATGCTAAATTTCACAATCCCTATCAGCTATTATAAAACATCAAGCTGATTTCCTTCTTTGTTTGGGAATGTATCAATTAAACTGTGGATGCTATAATTTTCAGCCATCATTAAGCCAGAAATGGAAAGAAGTATATTAAAAACAGCATCATGAAAGTTTTGAATAGGGATAGGTGAATGTATGATATATGTTAAAAATGCTAGGACTTAAAAGAATATCTTCACAAAATATATAAATATGATATGTGAGAGATCATTGGACCTGGAATCAGGAGATTTAGGTTTCTTTGTACTTGACCATGTTCTGTTAGCAGCCTATTCTTGGCAAATCTCCTGGGCCTCCATTTTCCTATAGATAAAATGAAAGCATTGTACTAGATGTTTTTAAAAACTTTCTTGAAGCATTATAGTCTTTAAATTTCAAAGTCTTCTTTTCAATAGAATTTAAATGATCATACAAGTATACTTGAGACTAACCTCTTATTTTTCCTGCTCTGGACTATTATAGTAGCCTAATTATTCACTTCTGGTCTCTCACCTTACAACTATCCTTCATATAGTTATCAAACTGATATTTCTAAAATGCAGATTTATCTATGTCAACCTTTCCCCATTCAAAAGAATATATTCAGTGGCTTCCTATTGTCCCTAGGAGAAAATGCATTATTTTTAACCTATTTTAATTCTCAAGAATCTTACTTTCATTTATCTTCCAGGCTTATTTCATGTTAAATTTCATTCTTTGTTCTAGTCAAACTGACTTGCTTCAAATATCTGTTCCCCTACCTTAATTTCAGGTAAACATCTAAGCTTGTCCAGGTGTGAAATGAAAACATCATGGGACTGGCCATCATCACAATTCTCCCAGCCTACAATGAAATTGTCCTCCATCCTTCTCCAGATAAAGAGTCAGTTGCTTTCCTGGGTCTTTACCCATTCATTCTTATCTTTTTTCCTAATGCTCTGCTTTTTCTTACATCATCCATGAACTGTGGTGACCTTTGAGGATGATAGGGGCACATCTGGAGACCGGTCCATCAAATGTTGTAGACAGCAGGGGCTAGGGTGATCCATCAGCCCCTCAAAACTCCGGTCTAGAACTGCCCTCGACCAGATTAGTAATGGTGACCTAGAGGTGAAAGGCTCTGTATCCCATTACCAGTCTCCTGAGTAATCCCTCTAATTCAGTATCCTTTCATTTAATTGAAACATTATTTTCTCTCTTTTAACCATTGCACTCAAGGCAGTGTATCAGTGTTAATCTTTCAGCTGATTTCCATCTTTGCAGAATTACCTTTCTAGCAATTAGGTGGGTTGGTATAAATTTGCCTTGCACCTTGCTGGGATCCAGTGTTAAAATAGAGAAATTTCCAAGTCCAATATGTTTTCAAGAAGCTTACCCAGAGTAGATATTAATTAATTAGAGCTCAGGGAGAAGAATCAGCTCAGAGAGTTAAAGGGGAGAATTCTTCTCTCTGGATGACTTTGTGAGCATATGGAATAAAGGATGAAGAGGGGACCTGTCTCCAAAACCTAAATCGAATTATTAGACCAATGATCAGAGTAACTGAAAAATGGCCTGATGAAAGCAGTTTTAGGTTACAAAGCCTTAATGCTGAGTTCTAAATTCAGCACAATTTTTTTTAAAATTCCATACATTATATCCATGAAATCGGGGCCATCTTCTGAATGGTAGGGAGATGACCCATTGCTTCCGTCCTTTCATTCACAAATTTAAGAAACTTTTTTTTTGGTCTACACCTGTGACTTTCATTCTCTAATCATCTTCTACTGCCTCCTTAACTCTCTACAAGCTGATACCTTAACTCTTTGCAAACTGAAATCCTCCCGGTAACATATCCTTCAAGCACTCATCCAGTATTTTTTCAGAGTCCCCATGAAGAGGAATCTGTTATAATCTGAGTTGTATCATTCTACATTTATATAATTCTAGTAGTTCTTTTTTTTCTTTACAATATAAATATGTGGGTTAGGAGTTGTTTTTATTTGTCTTTGTATCCCTAGTGCCTTGAACATAGTAGACTAGATATGTGAGTTCTAAATTATATTGTGAAATACAAAATTATATTACACTTAATGGACAAGTTAGCAATGCTGAAGTCATTTTTTATTCATTTTCTGTAAGCAGTTCAACTTGTGAGCCAAGGCCAAAACCAAAAACAAATTTAAGGAATAAAAATAAATGATAAAATTTGACATGCAATCAAAATAAGTTCAATCTGACTTTTAATAAGCATGCAGAGACAGAAGAAAATAGGTAAACGTCCTCAAATTAATTTGAACTCTCACAATTTCCTAAGTAATTTTAACTAATCTAAAATAATAATCATAATGAAGATGCCAAAAAAAGCCAGAAACTTCCTCAACCAGCAAGCACTTGATCTTCTTACCATGAAACAATGTATATATCCACCAAAGACAATACCTGCATAGGATATAAACTAATTAGTAATGTATTTATAGAAGCAATAACAAAAAACAAAAGGAAGAAAATCAAGAAACTTAAAAATATGCAAAGGGTTGGAAGGATGTTCAGAAGGGGATACAAACAAGGAAATTTTGTTATTATCTTGTTAAATTTAATATCCCATTAAAAAACTTCTTGCAATAGTTCAAATTTCATATATACAATATGAAAGAGAACAGCAAATAAAAAGTAGAAAAGATCTGTCAAGCTTTCTTTAAGATATATTTTCTCCACAAGTGAAAGTAGAACCATCATATTTGGATAATAAAATCATAGTCCCCAATGTGCTACAAGAGGAAGGAAGAATGGCACTAAAGAAAATAGGGACAGAAAATACAGCTGAGCCCCATGAAGTACACATTGAAAAGGTCTGTGCTAGCAGTGAAATATTTTTAAGAATTTAAATTTAAATTTAAAAGACGGGAAAATGTTAAATAGGGGTAAAAATCACAAATATGTTAATAAGCTCCCTCATCCATCAAAAATAGTGGTGCAAAAGGACATCAGTAAGTAACAATTCTTATGCTTACTTCCTCGTCTCTAAGTTTTGATGAGGACGTCCCTGATAATTATGTTGAAAAGTGAATCAGTAAGTTTTACAAATGAAATTCTATAGCTGATTCTATCTATGTATGCAATGATTTTGTGAAAGATAGAGTACCGCAAGCAATTTTGCTTACTATTCTCTGTTCAACTTCATATTATAGAGTTGGCTCACTAGTACATATATCTTAGAATTTATTGTTAATGAGAGCAGTCAATTTGTCAACATATACTTATTAAATCCCTACTCTGTTCCAGGCACTGTTTTAAATGGTAGAGATACCAAGAAAGGAATAGTCACTGCTCTCAAGGAACTAATGGTGGAGACGACAGGCAAACAAAAATGACACAAGATAAATTAGGAATAATCTCAGAGCGAAGGCCTAGGATTGAATAAGAGAAAGAAAATAGGCTGGATGATCCCAACCTCCTACCTAAAACAAAAATTCCATATTTTATTACTTCAGATCTTTGTATGATCATAATGAGATATAGTTGCAAATCATGAAATCTCCAAGTAATCAAAATTTTATATCATCCAAAGATAATTTTTAGAAAGGAAGATAGACATAAACTATAGCATATTATTAGAGCATGTAAGATTGCATAAATGATATTAGAGAGATATAGAACTGAAAATGGAGGTAGACCCTTTATGTATTGAGTGATCAATAACATATGGAGGACAAGGAATAATCTTTTGTTAAGCACCAACTATGTGGTGAGCACTATGCTGCAAGATTAGCAAATAATATTTCACTTGACCCTTTTAACTATTCTAGCAGGTAGGTATTATTATTAAACCCAATTTACAGTTGAGGAAACTGAGAAGACAGAGGTTAAATGACTTGCCCAGAGATACACAGCCAATAAGTAGTAGAGACTAGAGTTGAACTCAGATCTTCCTGACTCCAGGCCCATAGCTCTATCCAGTATACCACCCAGCCTATGTGCTACATTGGTACTAATGTAGTGTCAACACCAGAGAAGAAGGCTCCCTAAACATTGGACAGAAGCCATATTGAGGATTTATAGGAGAACATGGAAAAGAGTCACATCAAATTAGAAGACCTAGGTGGCAGCAAATTATACTATAAGAAGGAATACTTATGTCAATGAAAACCTAGACCCCTGAAATTGTTAAATGATCCCTATATGCTTTGCACATAAAAGGTGATTAATAAATGTTCATTTCACTAAAGAGAATTGTCCTGAGCAGGGATTCATAACAAACCTATGTTTACCTTTTTGGCATGCAACTGAGATTTGTAATGCATAGCACATGAATTGAAGAAAAGATTGTAACCCTAGTAACAGTCATAGCCAGAGTACCATAAGAATCCAAATCTCTGACTTTTAAATCTTTAAAGGGAAGAAAATGGGAGAGTGGAATAATATACCAGAATAGACTGATGAGGATCTTAGCATAAATGCTTATTGGGGAATAGGGGCTGAGAGTAGAGAGTGAATGCCCCAGGTCTCTGATAAAAGTTTAGTAGAATGCTGAAAAAGTAGGGAAGGAGGCTGACTTTTTCAGTTTCTTCAAGGGTTTATGTACTTATGACTTAAAGAGTTTGTAAGGGCATAATTTATATCTATCAACTAAGAGTTGCCTATGTGAAGCCTCCTGAGAAAATAAATGCATGAGCCTATATAATTTAGTAGGAGGGAGGAAAAGAGTAAAGAGTAGAATGAAATTTTTGGCATTATGAAGCTCAATCATTAGATAGTATACCATTAGCCAGGTATCCAGATAGTAGCTGGGATGTTCGTACCCTGGAAATTCAAGGGAAATAGGGCCTCTGGGAACAGTTATTGGAACCTATACTTTCCCCAGATGTATAATTTGGAATTGGGGGCAGATCTGCCTCAAGGTCAAAAACTAGAATTACCACAAATGTACTGGTCAGAGATTCCTCAGAGGGAAAGGAACAGGCCTCCAATCAGCTTAGAAACTCTAAGAATAGGGTAGAGTTTGGAGTGGAATGATTATTTTTATTTGTAGTTTTTTTTTTATATTATGCTTTTGGATAGTTTGATAACAGTAGCCATCAAAGTTGAAGGCCAGCTTGGTCAGCTCCATCAGGGAATAAGTCATGGCTAGGAAGCTCCTTTAGTGCTCCTCCCCAGGCACCTATCAGAACAGCACATGAAGCAACCATTTAGTGACTGCCATGAGTAATTCGTTAAATGGTCCCCTCTTGCCCTGCCAGACTTAATAAAGTTCCCCTTGCCCTTGGGACTCACAGACTCACTGGCAGAATCTGGCCAAGTACAAAATATACAGAAACATACATAACTCGAGTTTTAAGGATAGAATTATCTCAATAGCCAAAGATAATGGCAAAAGACGCTTAATATATCTTCCTACAACCAAAATGTTATCAGGAATACCCTTGGGAAAACTAAAGCCTTGGAAAAGGCATCTCATAGCATCAGGTGTCAGTTTCCTAAGCCTCTTTCATCAATACTGGGAAGCAAAGAAGTAAAAGACAAAGTTCTCGCTAGCCACAGATTTTTTTTAATTTTTAAATATTTTTTCCATATATACATGACTCATTTTCTTTCCTTCCACTCTTCCCTTCCCCCTCCTGGAGCCAATAAATACTTCCACTGGGTTATATAAATGTTTTCACATATCTATTTCCATATTATTCATTTTTCAATAGAGCAATCTCTTAAAACCAAAACCCCAAATCTTATACCCATATAAACAAATGATAAGTTATATGTTTTTCTTCTGTGTTACTACTCCCACAGTTCTTTCTCTTGATGTGGATATCATTTTTTCTCATAAGTCCCTTAAGATTGTCTTGTAGTAGCAAAGTCCATTACATTGAATTGTTCCACAGTGTTTTACTTTCTGTGTACAATGTTCTCTTGGCTCTGCTCATTTCACCATAGATATTTTTAAATGAACCTAACAACACTGTTCTTGTTCCGGTTGTATTTCACTCTTCATAACCCCATAGACCATAGCAAAAGAATATTGTCTATGAGGTTTTCTT
This sequence comes from Gracilinanus agilis, assembly GCF_016433145.1. Classification (NCBI taxonomy): domain Eukaryota; kingdom Metazoa; phylum Chordata; class Mammalia; order Didelphimorphia; family Didelphidae; genus Gracilinanus; species Gracilinanus agilis. The sequence continues at coordinate 120,902,731 of NC_058131.1, read as the reverse complement.
GACAAAGATACTAGAGTAGTTTGCATTTTCCTTCTCCAGTGGATAAAGGCAAACAAAGAAAAGTGTTTCTTTTCTTTTCATTCAAAAGAATGAGTGACTTGCTCAGGGTCACACAGATAGTAAATGTTTGAGGATGGATTTCAACTGAGTCCTTTCTTACTCCTGGCCCAGCACTCTGTCCAAAGAGCCATTTATGTGCCCCAACTAACAATAAAGCACAATGTATTGCACATAACAGAAGTTCAATAATAATATGTCAAATTGAACTGGAACAGAATTGAATTCATTTAAAAAGAATACATTGTGTCTAGAAATTAAGTCTAGGAAATGAAGCATATACATAATGTATGCACACAAATACAAACACACATACACACATGCACACATTCATTAAAATCTACAAGTGTTAAGGGAGGTCCCAAATTCTATGTTCACACTTCTCCCCAAAGTAGTCATTATTCTTAGACTAAGATTTTTTTCTCTTTCAGATGTAGCAAAGTCACATTTAAATCTGATTGATTGTGGGAGGAGCCCTGTCTTAATTAGACATAATTAAAAAATACAGGGAATACTTTTTAAAATTGTTACCTCCAAATATATATATATTTGTATATATATATATCATTAACTTTCAAAATGATTTTATTTATAATTAATAGTATTTATTTGAATGCTATAAAAGCAGTGAAGACCTTAGAAAACTGATTAACTTCAGCATGTTAAAAATATTGGTTGTTACAGTAGCCAAATTCTTAAAAAAAATTTATATGAGTTACATACAGATGGAAATAGGTAACAAAACAATAATAGTAGGGTACTTTAACCTCCCCATCTCAGAACTAGATATACTTAAACAAAAAAATAACTAAGAAAGAAGTCAGGCAGGTGAATAGAATACTAGATAAGTTAAATATGACAGATATCTGGAAAGAAATGAATGGGAACAGAAAAGATTATACCTTCTCATCAATACATGGTGCCTTCACAAATACTGACCATATATTTGGGCACAAAAAAGTATAGTTAAATATAGAAAAGCAAAAATGTTAAATGTAACCTTCTCTGATGATAATGCAATAAAATATATATACATATATATATATATATAAAAAGAACCATCAAAACACAAAGCAAAAACTAATTGTAGACTAAATAACTTATTTTTAAAGAATGACTCGGTTAAAAACAAATTATTGAAACAATAAATAATTTTATTAAAAATAATGATAATAAGATACCAAAACCTATGGGATACAACAAAAGCAGTGATTAGAGGAAAATTTATATCTCAAATGTTTATATTAATAAAATAGAAAAAGAAAAGATCAATGATTGGGAATGCAATTTTAAAAACCTAGAAAAAGAACAAATTGAAAATCCCCAACTAGATATCAAGTTAAAATTCCTAAAAATTAAAGGTAAGATCAATAGAATAAAAGGCAAGAAAGTCATTGAATTAATAAATTAAATTAGAAGTTGATTGTATGAAAAAAATTAATCTACTAAAAAAGGGAAGAAAACCAAATCACTAGTATTAAAGAAGAAAGGTGAATATACCAATGAAGATTAAATTAAGGCAATTATTAAGAGTTATCTTGCTCAATCATATTAAAAAATTATAATGAAAGAAAAATAGAATACTTCCAACAAAATAAACTGCCTACACTATCAGAGCAAGAAATAGAATACCTAAAAAAACATATTTTAGAAAAATAAATTGAACAAGTTATAAATGAACTTCCTAAGAAAAAAGCTTCAGAACAAGATGGATTTACAAGTGAATTCTACCAAACATTTAAGGATCAACTAATTATAATATTATACATATTATACTCTATAAATAATATATTACTCTATAACACATATATTAAATAACAGGTGAAGAAAGAGTTTTATCTAATTCCTTTTATGGTACTGATACCTAACCCAGAGAAATCAAAAAGAGAATGAAAATTATAGGCCAATCTCAATAAATGTTAGTGAAGTTAACATTAATGAAGTTCAAGTTCTGTAGAGTTTGATTTAATCCAACAAAACAATTATTTCTGGTACTAGCAACAGATGAAAACTGAGTTACAATTTGATCACTCTAGTACCTATTACAAACAGCACCAAATGTGCAATTTTCAGTCAGATTTCAGTCACATTTTGAACCTTATTTTAAGTATAATTATAACTGTGTATTTTATGGGAATATTTGGGATGTCTTCTATGCAAAGAACAACTGAAGATCTAGCTAAAATTCCAGTCATGTCAGAGGCTTGAACTACTGAATATCCACAGATTCATTTGGATACTGAAAATCTGAACAAGGAGTTTATGGTGGGAAATGAAGAGCTTTAAGACTCCCTAATGAATTGTCATTGGCAGCCTCTGGACAGTGTTGCTTCTAGAATCCCAAATAATATCCAGGAGTATTTTCACAAATATAGGACAATTCCCATCCAGTGGCTATGCCGGCACTTTTTAGTGTGGGTCAGAAGTCACATTTTGTTTTATTCCACAGACATTTGTTTGAACATAATTTTGGATGACTGAAGAAGAGTAAGAAAATGAAAAATCATCTCCATGAAACTAAAGATATACTTAAACACTAAATGTGTTTAATGATACTGGGCAGTATACCTGAGGCAACATTGTTCTTTCTTCTTTCCTCTCTTTTTTCCCTCTCCATGAAAACAAGAGTACAACTTTACCTCACAAGAGGTAACCTAAAAGACTCAGTTTAGAAATAGAAAAGCTTGGTATTCATTTTGGGATGATATCTAAGAATTCTCTATTGTGCCTTTCAGGGTATCTGACTATTCAGTGGTGGCTTTAAGGTGTTTTGTTTTTTTTTTAAATATAGCTTAAATTCAAAACAATTGCCTATGTGCTATAGAGGCCAATTTTTGTGTTAGGAATCTGGGAATTTATAAAAGGTAATAAAGTGTACATTGTTTAACAAAAAAAAAATCCTGAACAAAATACTAGCAAGGAGAATACAACAATATGTCACAAAAATAAAACATTGTAATCAAAAAGAATTTATACCAGGAATGAAACAATGGTTTATCATATTTGATAATATCAATAACAAAAGTAATAAAAATCGTATGACTATAACAATGAATGGGAAAAAGCCTTTGACAAAATACAATGCTCATTCCTATTAAAATCATTAGAAAGTGCAAGTATAAATGGATTTTTTTCTTAAAATGAAATGAAACATCTACCTAAAATAATAAGCAAGTATTAACTGTAATATGGAGAAGTTAGTAGCCATCCCAATAAGATCAGGAGTAAAACAAGGATGCCCGTTATCACCAATAATATTTAATATTGTATTAAAATGCTAACAAAAGCAATAAAGGAAGAAAAAGAAATGGAAGGAATCAGAATCAGCAAACAGGTAATAAAACTGTTTACTGACAACATGAGGTTACATGTGGAAAATCCTAGAATTTCAACTAAAAAGTTATTTGAAACTATCAATTTTAGAAAAATAGCAGAATAAAAAAAAGTCCACCTAAATCATCAGCATTTTTATATATTACTTTCAAAGTTTTGTGAGCAGAAATAGAAAGATATACTCAATTTAAAATAATCATAGACAGAACAAAATACCTGGGAGTAGACTTGCTAAAACCAACTCAGGAACTACATGAACATAATTATAAAAGACTTTTTTCACAGTCAAATATAAGTAATTGGTGAAATATTAATTGTTCATGGATGGGCAGGACTAATATAATTAAAATATAATTTAAATTAATTTAAAAAATTAAAATACCTAAACTAAGCTACTTATTCAAAGCCATCCCAATTAATTTACCACAAACATTTTATTGAGTCAGAAAAAATAATAACAAAATTCATTTGGAAGAGTAAAAAATAAAGTATATCAAAGGAATTAATGAAAAAAAAATAAAAGAAGGAGGTCCAATAGTACCAGACTTTAAATTATATTATAAAGCAATAATTATCAAAACTATCCGGTACTGGCTAAGAAACAAAAAGGTAGATCAGAGGAACAGAATAGACATACAATAAACAGAAGCAAAAGATCATATTAATCTTGTGTTTGACAAAACTATAGATCCTGTTCTTTGTGATACAAAAGAGACAACTGAAAATTAGCTTGGCAGAAACTTGGTATAGACCAATATCTTACACCATTCACTAAGATAAGGCCAAAATGGATACATGATCTAGACATAAAAGGAGATATCATAAGAAAATTAGAAATATGGGAAACATATTACCTATTGGATTTATAGATTGGTGAGGAAATTATGAGTCAATAAGAGATGAAGAGCCTTATGAAAGACAAAATGGAGAGTTTTAAATACATCACACTGAAAAGTTTGTGTATAAAAATTAGTTGTTACTACTTTTGTGAAATTAGACAAATAACCACCATGGGTCTCAGTTTCTTCATTGGTGTGTATCAGAGCACAAGCCCACTGAGCCCAGTCTTTATGAGTATGCATAAAATGAGAATATTAGACTTCTTACCTTCAAGAGCCCTTCAAACTCTACAGCTTTGATCCTATACTCTACCATATAATCTGTTTTAAATGACTACTTGAATTAGAAAAGCTTTTATTCTTAAAAATACAAAATCTATGTTAAGGGTTTTGTACTAGACCACTTGGCACTTTTTTTCTGTTGGCAGTGATATTATGTTAGCAATTCTTCATAATTGTCTAGGAGATGGATCTGTCAATCACTGAAAATTCTCAACTTTCCTGTTGGAGGCTGAAGATATCAATTGTTAACCATAGTGTAAATCAATAAAAGCTAAGCAAAAGAGAGATTTTATAGAGATAGGTTCATACTGGGATAGGAATGATAAGGCAATGTGAAGAGTTAAAATACATCAAGCAATAGAAGCTATTCCTTTCTTACATCTCCTAAATATTGTCTGTGGAGGACCTCATTTTCATTTTAGAAAATTATTGAGATCACTAGAGGGAGCAGTCTGAAAGGGCAATGGGATGTCTTTTGAGGCATTCAGGTCCCCTTCACTGGAAGTCCTCCAGTTTCTAGAATGTCAGAAATGTAAAAAAGGGATTTAAGGGTCATGTATAGATTCAACTAGATAGCTTCTGAGAAGTGAAGGCACCAATAGGAAGGGGAGCAACAGCCTTCCCTGCTGGGAACCCCAAGCAAATTTACGGGAGAGAGGGCTATGCTGCAACAATTGGCTCGGGGCCCTACCCAGTAAAGCTCTAAGAGATAACGTGGATCCTATTTTGGTAATGGAGGGCTATGGGAGATGATGTAGACATAGCCAGAAATACTAATTTTTCTTTCTGCAATCTCTGCTTTATTCTTAGGTCAGCTATCTTCTTACTAAATACCATAATGGACAGACAAGCTAATGTTTTCACTTCCAAAACTCTCTCTATAGGGTATCACTGTCTTAATTGTTAGTTGCCCGACATTGCCATAAACATCTAGTCCAAGTTCCAGTAATGATTCAGTTCCTTCCTTGGCTAGCCATTTTTATTAACAGCTTCTTTGCCAGCTGGATCAGATTTCCTTCAATCAATTAATCAACAGGTATTTACTAAGCACTTATATTTTTCTAGGTACTGCACTAAATAATGAGAAAACAAAGAAATGGAAAACCAGGACAAACAATCCCCCAACCCCCAACCGCAAGGAACATATACACTGATAGGAGAAAAATCATGAGAATAAAAAAATAAATACATGCTACAGAGTAAAACAAAGGTTTTGAGACCAAGGCACTAGCAAGTGGGAGTGTAGAAAGGCATCCTGAAAAAGACACTATTTGAACTGAGTTCACGAAAAGCTCTAGAGAAGGCAAAAAAGAAAAGTCGCAGTGGGAGAGTATTCCTGATATAAAAAGACTAGTGCAAAAACTTATGTGAGTATGGAGTATGGAGTATCTATCATGATTAAGGACTAGCAAGTAAGTCAGTGTATTAGGATTGTAGAATGTGTTAAAGTGGTAAAGTAGCTTGAGAAGACCCCAAATTTACTTAAGAGTCCGAGATGTGAAGAGCTTGAAAAGGCAAAGAAAGGACTTCATACTTAATCATGGAAGCAGTTCTCAACCATTAGAATATTTTGGGTAGTTAGTTGTATGATATGAATGGACTTACACAACAAGAAAATCACTTTAAGGGATGTTAGATTAAAGAGGAGAAAAAATTTTAGGCAAGATAATGAATTAAAAGGCTACTGTAGTATTCCTGATGAGCAATGCAGAGTCCCTGAAGTAGGATAGTGGTTATAAGTGGAGAGAAGGAAAAATATATGAGATACATGAGAAAATAGAAAATATGAAGTCCAGCAAGTGATTGGATGAATGGAGTGAATGAAAATGAGGAACTGAAGAATATACAGTTGTTGATAAGCTGGTAAAATCAGTGAATGGTGTTATCCTCATTAATTATTAGTGTGAAAAAGATATTCTTTTTTGGATATGTTGAGTTTGTGATATCTATGAAGCATCCAGCTTGATATGAGTGATAAGCAATTAGAAATGTGAAACTGGAACTCAGAGAGACTATGGATAGATAAATAGGTTTAGGAATTATGATTTCTTAACCTAGAAATGAAAACTGAACCCATGGGGCCTGATGACACCACTAATGAAAGATTGTAGAAAGAAAAGATAATAAAGCCCAGGATGAAGCCTGGCAGTACTCACAGTCAAAGTCATAAATAGAATAAAGACATAGCAAAAGATACTGAGAAGGGAACAGAATGTGACCCCCACTGTTCTAATTTGGAATTTCCTCATTTTTTTATTGCAAAAGTTACACATTGTATTTACTAGAAAATTTTCATTGATTGTTACGAAATTGTTTCATCTTTTAGAAATATTTGTTGGAACCTTGCATTGCCTTCCATTCCTCTGTTCAATTTCCTAACCCTCTTTAGAAAAGGGTAGCAAGAGTATAAGATAAGATATGTATAGAATATTTTTATTTTGGGGGGGAAGAAGAATTAAGAATAGAAAAGGAGTAGATAAGATAGTGTAGATAGAATACACATAGACCTTATGGTTGAAGGTCCACATAAAACAAAAAACAGGGGAATTATAACAGAGGAAATTCCTCATTTTCCACCACACTTAGCCTTACCTCTAAACATGCTTCACTTCAAACTTCTGTGCCACATGACCAGTAAGATATATGACTAAATATTTTCTTCAGACTTCACAACCTCTCAAACCTCTCTAAAATACAAACTGTGTGAAAGTGATCAAGAATTTTTAGTTACTTTCATCATCTAGAACACAAAGAATCCAAATGGAGGAAAAAACAACAACAAAAAAAAATGGAAAAGCACAATGATATTTAACCTTAACTAAGCTCATTCATTAACTCCTTTTCTGCCCACCATGCTGTGACACTACAGTTCAATAAACTGATCCATAGGCTTTCCATTGAAGTCAACTCTTTGCGCATTTCCCTTCTCCTAGGGTTGTGGAGAGCCATACTGTAGAAATTTGATCAGGTTACAATAGTAGCATACAGTGTGTTACAGTCCTGTCACAACAGAGCTCAGAGACTTAAGAGAGGAAACCTGGGTAGAAAAACTTGAATTCAAGGTGACAAGTCTCACTACATAAACAAGGGAGAGACAATATCTAATTAGGAATACAAATACATGGAAATGAAGAATTATCTGGAAGAATAGAAGCAAAATTAATAATATTGAAAAAGTATAATTTCCATTAAATCAAACATAGTGTTCTTAAACATAAAATTCATATGGTCTCACTATCCATTTTGTGCTCTCCCTCTCCCTGCTTCTGTTCTAGAACTATAGTCAAATCAATTCTGTCATTGCTCCCAGAAAGTGTACACCAGTCTAGTCCCCAGTGGTTCTGCATACCATCCCTCTAGTTTTCAAAAGGAAATATCCCTCTCTAGCTACTACATGATTGTGCATGCTTTCCCTTCGTATTAGGATTAAGGCATTTAGAAGGTAAGGAATATCTTAGCATTTGCATTTTTTGTCTCCAGTGTTTAGTATATAATAAACAATAAATGCTTTTTCATTCAAAACTTTATTCATTTAATCTTCAGAGACACCAACCAATTTAATTATTAGAAATATAACATTTTCCAACAGCACTTCAACTGTTAGACACACTTTTTGCAAAATTATGAACTAATTTATAAATCCTGTTAACATTTCAAATAGCTAACTCTCTGGAGCCAAGACTTTCTCTGCTTCCAACGCCCAGAATACTATCTCATTCATTTGCTCCCTGTTTGGTAGAAGAGTCTTCCTTAAAAGCTATGGTCATGAGGAGTTTAAGATGAGAGGGAATAGGATTCTGTATAATTGATGCTCCTCTTTGGGTCTTTTGTGAGTCAGAAAACAATGACTTCATTCTTAATCTTCCCAGGTGCCCCACCTACTCTTCATCATGCCACCCTCAAACTCTTCCTTCCTTGCAGTAAACACAGAATTCTAAAATGATTGCCTTTCAGGATATATTGCACTAATATATCATCAACATTGTCATTATGATGTATTAACACAATGCATCATCATAGAACTGTCAGAGACATGATTTATGACTTGAAAATGTGTTGTGGTAGAGAAAGGCATCAGGGAACACCATTGACTGAATGCTTGTTTATTTTTACACTTAAGGGCTTTGAAAGAAGTCTTCAGAATATTTTCCTCAAAGAAGTACTCAGGGAGGACTTTAAAAAAGGGAATGGATTTCAAAACACTAGAACTAGTAAGTCACATGTAAAATATTCAAGTTTATATTTTCCCACAATCAAACTTCCATACCTTTTGTCATTTCAGAAAGAGGTCAAGGAGTTATTTTACCCTTTTTCTCCCCCTTTTTCTGCCTAGAACTCTCTGAATAATTGAAAAAAATGTTGTAGGAAAGTTCCATTTTTCTTCAGACCTACAATTTTATCAACATAGGCAGAGAGCTTCTAAGGAAGAATTCCTTCTACCAATACAAATGAACAACTGTTCTGCAATTTAAAGTCCTAGAGTTGCCTGGACTTCTGAGAGGTTAAATGGCTTGTGGAGAATTACAGAAATAGTGTTTTTCAGGAGGAGAATTTGAACACATCTTGACTTGAAGCCAGCTATCCATCCAATAAAACCTGAGTCCTTCTTTTATAATCAATAGGACTAAAGTTAATACCATATATATTTGCATGGGAATAATGAATCTCTTACCTCCATAGAGGAAATTAACCAAGAGTTAGTCAGATGCCAATGCAGCAATTTGCTCACTGGACGCATAAATTGACTTATTTGTTGTTCATCAAGAGCTAAAACCATACATATAAGCACACCATATGGGTTATGTAAATTATCTTGAGGATACAAAAGAATTAGGAGAGATAGGCCCTGCTCTCAAAGATCTTATTATCTAGTTGGAGAAATAAAACAAAAATACTTGGGATAATCTGGGCATACAAAATGAATTAAACATAGCATGGTCCTTTCCAAATCATACATGCAGAAATCAATCAAGGTTGTGGAGAAGGGAGTTAGTATAGAGGAAGGTTATTCAGGGAAAGCTTCTTAGAAGAGGTGAGTACTAAAGGACTTAAAGGAAGTAAAAGACTTGGCTAATTAGAAAGCTAAGCAAATAAGCTGACCACTGAATATATAATTTCACCAATTATGAGATAATATTTCAGGGGTGTAGTTTTCATCCAGGTTCACTAAGTTATTGGGAGCTGATGCAATAAGACTAAAGGGAAAGTTGAAAGGTGAAATCTGTAAACCTAAATTGGGCTAGTACTTTCCCTGTTCCCTCATACCCCCACTAAAGATTTGTCTAGCCAGAGGCATAATCACTTGCATTAATGAAAAAATCTGCTAATGTCCAAAAATGCAGAAAATGCCTTTGGCCAAATGTTCTTTATTATAGCAACCAAGAGACCTGGGGCAAAGCCACAAAACTTGGCTGGCCTGTGGAAATGTAACCTTAAGGATATCTGCATCCTAGGACAAACTCTCTCTCGTTGCCAAAAATGCTTAATGTAATTACAGTCAGGCCTGGTTCTTCCAGGCTCAATTCATCCATATGTCTGGGGAGCCGGAAATGTAACTGGTAAAGAATCCCATAGCATGCAAGTCAGGGTATGTGCCAAGAGTTTGTTAATCTTAAGGTTTATTTTTTATCCAAATAAAAAGGGAGTTTGCAAACTGGTTCAGATTAACCAGGTCAGGTTGTATATTTTATTAACTTTTAAAAGTGTTTTTTTTCTTTTTGCATTAAAAGAGTACATACAGTTAGCCTGGGGTGGTGGGGATGGTAGGGAGGCTGTCTACTCAATAAAAGTGGAGATGTGTCAGCTGCTTAATTTCCATTCTCTGGCTTCAGCCAGAAGCAGCTGCAAAATATCTTCTCTATTCAAGTCATTTATTACTTTTCCTGACTTATTTTTCAAAAATGTCTTTTATTGATTTTTTTTTCTAAATAATCTCACAATAAAGAGACCAAAGAGGAGGGGAAAAAAAGAGCAAACTTGCACACTTAATGTCCTACTCATGCAGCAGCCAAGTCAGAGAGAACATGGGAACTATTTTACATATTCACGTTGGCCTCCTGCACTCTTTGGACAAATAGTTCAACTTTTCTCCCTTAATCATACCCAACTGTCACACTACATGCTCACTGAAATGCCAACCAAATTAAGGAGGCAATAATTAAATTCTGACTATTATGAATATCATATGTTGACTCGACACCCTTTTGTAAAATACTTTTTTATAGAATACTTCGAGTTCTATGTGGACAAATTCAGGGTTTATGCTTGTTTAAATTTCTCACACTGCCTAGTAAATTTGTCTTACATCAGTTACTAAACTATCTGATGACTTGTACTCTTTGAGTTCGATAAGTACTATTTATTATCCACCTACTATGTGCAAAGCACTTAAGAGATTTAACTGCCTATTTAACAGTTAATTTTTGGTTAATGGAAAAAGGTGACATTTTCTTTATACCTGAAACAGAGAGTCAACCTTTATTTCCTTGACAGAGTTTCCATGGTTCACTAACAAACCTTTACTGAGTGTCTACCATGAACAAACACTGAGCTAGGTCAAATAGGATTTAAAATTGGGTAAGAAATGGTCCTTGCCTACAAAAAGTTTAATATCTAGTAGAGTGAATAAAATAAGGATGCACATAACTATAATATATTATGAACATATACAGCATTTTAAAAATAAAATTTTTAAATTATGTAAAGGATCAAAAAGATGCTAAATGGCATGAAGAGTCAGAGATGAGAAGAATAATATCTGTTGGGAATATTCAGGGTTGTTCCTTAAAGTAGTATGGGGCGAGGTGGCTTTGAAGCCCCCTGGAACATTGCTGGTCTTAATCCTAAATATCTAAGTGAATAATAGGCTCACAATTTATCATAACTGTCATGAGGCCACAGAAGTAACCTAATTCAACTTCTATCAGATTAAGAACCCACTCTATAACATGCCTCACTTGAAGACCTTCAACAGTGGATAAAGGATCATTACTTCTTAAGTTGTTGCATTCATTTTTGGACAGTCCTAAATCAGGCTTTCTCCTCGTAGATTAAGCATAAATATTCTCCTCTGTAACATGTGTTCATTGTTTCTCATTCTACTTACTCTCTGACAAGTCTAAATCCTCTTCCATATGTCACCTTTTTATATACATGAAAATAGCCATTTTCTTCCCTCCACCCAATTTCTTCTTCATCATTTAAAATGCCACTCTATGAGTCTCCCAAGTTAAGGTCCCCAGAAACAAACCCAGGACCATTGATCAGAACAGGAGGAAAGAGAACTAAATCCCTTCTCATTTTCCAATTAGGCTGGCTTTAATGTAATCTCATATCCATTAGCTTTTTTGACTGCTACATCTTCAAGAGGACCCTCATGGAGTCCCTAGGCTCTTTTCACATGAATAGCTTTTGAGCCATGCCTTAATTTTTCCAATACTTGGGCATCTAAATTTTGCACCTATATTCTACATCTCAGGGGCAGGGATTTGCTATTTTGTTATTTCCCTAATAGGTTCCACTCCCAGATAACATAATTCCTTAACTAAGTTTAAATGCCTTTGAAACCTTTAGAAGTGATGCTTATGCTAGGAATTTCAGACACAAAGCTATAAATGACTAATCATAGCAATGTTGCCCCTCCCAGGAAGATTAGCCTAGTTTATAGGAATTTTACATTTACCTGAATTTTCTTCCTTTTTGATTTAGCTCATGGTTTCACTCTGTTGAAATGTGTTGATTCTGATTTCCAATATATTAGCTAAATAGCGCTCTAGTCTTCATGTCATTTTGGTGATGCTGGGGCATGCTGGATGAAACAGCATCCATAAAGCACTAGGCCTGGAGTCTTCAGGAAGAACTAAGTCCATATCGGATCTCAGATACTTATGACCTCTGTGGCTATGGGGGAACCTCTGTCTGCCTCAGTTTCCTCAATTAAAAATGGGTATATTAAAAGCACCTGCTTCCCAGGGTCGTTGTGAGTTAAATGAGATAGTATTTCTATGGTTCATAGTGGGCATTTAATAAATTATTGTTTCTTTCCTTTATCTGAGTTTCCAAAAATGCTGAACAAGGAAAAGACAGATCCATTTATAAGTCCACTAGAATAATCCTTCCTTCTTGTTTTCATTCATCCACAAACCACCTTTTTTTTATATTTGATCATTCAAGTAATTCTCAAATCTTCCAGAACTGAATATGATAATCTAGCACATCCCCTCCATCTTGCTTACAAAAATATTATGACTGTCAAATATTTGGTTGTATACTGTTGTATCAAATCAGCCTAATTTCCTTTTTGAGAGAGGCTACTTAAATGGGAGGGGAAAGGGACATTGTACACATACCAGAGCACTTGGCAAAGTCTTCCATGCTATTGTATATGAGCTAGAAAAATGTGAACTAGGTGTTAATACAATTAAGGTAATCTTAAACAAATGGAATGCCAAACCCTAAAGCAATTGTTATTTGTTTGGTTTAAATTGAAATGGGGTCATTAGTGGAGTATTGCTGGAATCTAACCTTGACACATTGCTGTCCAGCACTGTTATCAATGGTTCAAATATACATAGAAATAAAATACCTTGAAAATCAGACACATTAAGTACAGAATGAAAAAAAAAAGATCTGTGTTGTTTTGTGAATTGAAAATATTATATGAGATAACAGTAAAATAAGGCAAAGAAACTTAAGTTAACTTAAACTGCATTGAGAAAGGATAACATTGAAGACAAGTCATGGTCCTAGCTTTAACTAATCACTTCTATAATATGTGTTCAGTTCTAGGCACCACATGAAAGAGACATTGCCAAAAGAGTAAAATGTCCAGAAAGCTGATAGGTCTGGAGACCATGATTCAAAGATTTATTGAAGCATTTTTAGATGTTTAGCCTGAATAAAAAGATTTAGCAACTTCATGATCAACAGTTTTTAAAGGTATCATTTGGAAGAGGGAGTAGATTAGTACTTAAAAATAGGAACAGGGAGCAGCTAGGTATATCAGTGGATTGAGAGTCAGATCTAGAGACGGGAGGTCCTAGGTTCCAATCTGGCCTCATACACTTCCCAGCTGTGTGACCCTGGGCAAGTCACTTAACCCCTATTGCCCAGCCCTTACCACTCTTCTGCCTTGGAGCAGAGTCCAAGACTGGAAGATGGAAGGTAAGGGTTTAAAAAAACAAATTAGGAACAATTGATAGAAGGTATAGACAGGTGGATTTGGGCTCAACATAAGAAAAAAACTTCCAAACATTTGTTATTGTTTGTGGATTCATTTTAGTCATATATGACTCTTTGTGGCCCCATTTCGGGTTTCCTTTGGCAAAGACACTGGAGTGGTTTGCCATTTCCTACTCCAGCTCATTTTATAAATGAAGAAACTGAGGCAAATTGGGTTAAGTAACTTTTTCAGGGTCACACAGCCAGTAAGTGTCTGAGTACAAATTTGAACTCATATCTTCCTGATTTCAGGCCCAGTGTTCTATCCAAAATTAACTGACTCAAGATATAGAATTTTTAATATCAGTAGATAAATTCAAAAGAAGATTGGCTGAGCATGTTGCAACTAGATGGCAAGTCTAAAATATTTGGAGCTAAGAATATTTTAGTTCAAGCCCCAGCTCAGGTATTTAATAACTCTGTGGCCATTGGCAAGCCACGCGATTTATCAGTCTCATTATCCTCAATTGTAAAATGTAGAGAATAATAGAATTTGCCTCTGAGAACTATTATGAGCATCAAATAAGAGAAGATACTCATTGGGCCTAACAAACCTTCAAGTGCTATTTTTATAATTATTTTTTTCATTATTACCATAGAGGGGATTCCTTGTTATTATTATTTTTATACAGATACAGGATAGACTAAATGACTTCTAATGACCCTCCCAATTCTAAGGTATTATTATTCTCTGATATATCTACAGACCTCCTAATGTATCTGTCAGAAAAAAAGGATATATGATGTGATTTTGGATGACTTTGAAAGACCTGAGCAATAAAACAATCCACCTTCACCCAACGAATTAGGGCCTGAAAATTTCCTGTCAGCATATGCCTCTTTTGCTATAGTCCTTGAACCCTATAACTATGTCAATTCTCCTGGGAAGGGCAATGTTACTATTGTTAGTCATTTATACTACAATGTCTGAAATTCCTATCATAAGTATCACTCTTGTTTTAAGTGCATTTTAACTTGGTTAAGACATTATGCTACCTGGGAGGGGCACCCTATTAGGGAATTAACACAATGGCAGGGACAACTTATGTGATTAATAAGCCATTACCACCCAGTGTCACCTAAGGAGAACAGAATTGTGAAAGAATAGTATTGGGTGGAGAGTGGGCTGGTTTGGAAAGGAGAGGAAAAGAGGAAGGCCAGGAAGACAAAAACACCTTCCTAGACTAGAGGAATTCTGTAGTGCCCCCTGGGCAGTCAAGAGGCAAAAGGAAAGCATTGACTGAAAAAGAAGGCAAAAGGGAAGAAGGAAAGAAAAGACAGATCACGAAATACAACTCAGTCTGCTTCTTAGCTTTGCTTAGCAGACAAACATCTACATTCTATCAATTCTTTGGATGAATGGAATTTTGTAAGAGAAGGGGTTGTGATCAACCTATGGAATTCCTCCAGGTCACCCTATCGATACTCTGCAATAACACAATATCTTTTCATGTTGGAATTTGGATTTGTAGGCATCATTATCCTGTGAACTATATGTATATATTCTAGGTGGTAGAAACATGGAATTTTGTGTATGTCTCTGACTTTTCTGATAGATATGTCTTGTTAGTGGAGCTGGGGAGAACTCTGTCATGTTATCAAAGCTGACATGATGATCTGAATAGCATTTATTTGATGCCCAAACACCCAAGTGAGGGAGGCCTCAGTTTCCTTAAATGAGATTTGAGTATGTGACTTCTAAGGTTGCTTCCAGCCCTAGAATAGATACGTTGATCTTAAAATAGACAACTGACTCCATCCAAAATGTAAAGAAAACTCAATATGATTAAATGATTTTGTCCTTTTTCAAATGAATGTTTTGGCTGCACAAATATATTGTCATTAATACTATTAAAGTGTTGTTATAAGTCATTTCACTTTACACTTAATGCCACTGCAATTAAGTCAGCTCACAGTCCAAATGACTGAAATGTGTAGGTGTGTCTTTTTGTTACTTTGCCATTTTGACTATCTACCCAATTACAGTCTGTTTAGCATAGCTATAATTCAATAGACAGTTTCAAGTAATTGCAGATGGGAAAAAAAAGGAATTTTGACATAAAATATGGGTGAATGTTTTTCAAGCTTTAAAAGAATTACTTCAGAAGTCATCTATTTCTATTAACTTCAAATTTTATTTTCATTTTGTTGTTGTTTTTCTTAAATTTCCCTATCGGCTTTTACCCTCATACTTCGACAGGTCTTTTTTGACAAACTACAGACAGACTTTCCAGAATGGAGACTTCTAAGAAACACTTTTAATATAATCAAAATTATTTATTTTGCATTTTGTAATTTTCTCTAACTCTTGCTTGATTTTAAAATCTTTCCTTTCCCAGAGATCTGACAATTATACTATTCTGTGTTCACTTAATTTACTTAAAGTTTCCTTCTTTATATTCAAGTCTTTCACCCATTCTGAATTTGTATTGGTGTAGGGTGTGAGATGTTGATCTAAACCTAATCTCTCCCATATTGTTTTCCAATTTTCCCAGCAGTTTTTGTCAAATAGTGGATTTTTGTCTCAAAAGTTGGGCTCTTTCAGTTTATCATACACTGTTTTGCTGACGTCACTTACCCCAAGTCTATTCCACTGATCCTCCCTTCTGTCTCTTAGCCAGTACCATATTGTTTTCATGACCGCTGCTTTATAGTATAGTTTAATATCTGGTATTGCTAAGCCTCCTTCCTCCACATTTTTTTTCATTATTTCCCTTTATATTCTTGATTTTTGTTCTTTCAAATAAACTTTGTTATAATTTTTTCAAATTTGGTAAAAAAGTTTTTTGGTAGTTTGATAGGTATGGCACTAAATAGGTAAATTAATTTGGGCAGAATGGTCATTTTTATTATGTTAGCTCATCCTATCTATGAGCAGTCAATGTTTTTCCAATTGTTCAGATCTAGTTTTAATTGTTTGGAAAGTGTTTTGTTGTTATGTTTGTATAATTCCTGTCTTTGTTTGGAATGTACTAAATTAAATAGTTTTTGTACAAACAAAAACAATGCAACCAAAATCAGAAGTAAAACAACAAACTGGGAAAAATATTTATATCAAAAAACTCTGACAGGGGTCTAATTACTCAAATATACAAGGAACTAAATCAATTGTATAAAATCAAGCCATTCTCTGATCGATAAATGGTCAAGGGACATGAATAGGCACTTTTCAGACAAAGAAATCAAAATTATCAATAAGCACATGAGAAAGTGTTCTAAAGCTCTAATAATTAGAGAAATGCAAAACAAAACAACTCTGAGGTATTACCTCACACCCAGAAGATTGGCTAAAATGATAGCAGAGGAGAGTAATGAATGTTGGAGGGGATGTGCAAAATTGTGACATTAATGCACTGCTGGTGGAGTTGTAAACTGATCCAACCATTCTGGCTGGCAATTTGGAATTATGCCCAAATTGCAATAAAAGAATGCCTGCCCTTTGATCCAGCCATACCATTGTTGGGTTGTACCCCAAAGAGATCATAGATAAACAGTCTTGCACAAAAATATTTGTAGCTGTGCTCTTTGTGGAGGCAAAAAACTGGAAATCGAGGGTATGTCCTTCAATTGGGGAATGGCTGAACAAATTCTGGTATATGTTGGTGATGGAATACTATTGTGCTCAAAGGAATAATAAACTGGAGGAATTCCATGTGAACTGGAAAGACCTCAGGAATTGATGCAGAGTGAAAGGAGCAGAGCCAGAAGAACATTGTACACAGAGACCAATACACTGTGGGAAAATCAAATGTAATGGACTTCCATACTAGCAGCAATGCAATGACCCAGGACAATTCTGATGGATTTATGGAAAAGAAAGATACCCACATTCAGAGGAAGAATACAGGAGTGGAAACACAGAAGAAAAACAACTGCTTGAACAATTGGGTTGGTAATTAGGGATGTAGAACCAAAAGGACCACACCAATGCAACTATCAATAGTATAAATAAGCCATGATTGATGACACATGTCAAAACCAGTGAAAATGCAAGTTAGCTATCGGGGGGGGGGGGAAGAGGGGGAGGGAGTTTGAGGTGGTGAAGAGGAAAGTAAAAACATGAATCATGTAACCATGGAAAATTTTTCTAAAAATAAAAAAATTAATTTAAAAAAAGAGAAAAATTTTAAGATGTGGAATAATCTGGAAACTAGGTGCAAAAAATTAGATAAATTAATGGAAAAAAAAGATTTTAAAAAGTTCTTTAACAGGAAATCATAGCATAAGGGAACAATCCCTAACTATTTCCCTGGATCAAAAGTTAGAAGCAATCTTAGAAATTGTCTAATTCAACCTATTCATCTTACAGATGATGATCCTGAGGCAGAGAAAGATTGTCTCTACAGTTTTGGATAACTATAATGTAAGCAGCTAGTATAATCATTATGTGTGGGTTAAAATAGCTGAATTGGGAGCCTATATTTGATTCTCTGACTATATCTGATGTGTTTTCTTTCCACAGATTACATGTTTATATAATTGTTAACAATAATTTTCTCTTTATGAACCATATTCTCTCCTTCCTATTCCTCCCCACTTCTCAAGACAACAATAAATATTTCCATCATGTTGTGAAAGAAGATATATATCACTTACACTAGAGAAAATTCATGGAAGAAATAAAGTAAAAATTGGTATGCTTTATTCTGCATCAATTCTGTCAGTTCTTTCTATGATGTTGGATCTTTTTTGTCATGAGTCCTTTGGAGTTGTCCTGGATCCTTGAATTACCGATAAATATTGTCATTCACGTTTGAACATCCTTCATTTTTGCTCTTACTGTAAACAGCGTTATTATCCTGGTTTTGCCCACTTCACTTTGCATCATTTCATATATCCAATGACTTTTCTATTCATAGTGCCTCTCATCTTCAAGAACTATTTAAGAACACGACATTGATGCTATCATCAGATAGAACAATGATCTGGATAGATTAGCTGTCCCTCAATGACTAATCTTAAACTTATTTCCTCATTAGGTCTATAATGTATGTATGTATATATATAAAAAAATATATATACATATATATATAGTAATTTTAATGAATATAATTAAATCTCTTTAAATTAAGAGTCCTAGGCCCTCCTCTCTCTCTAGTCTCTTGCTCCCAGACATCTCATTAGCTTATATGGGTTCAATTACCTGTGCAAATGGCTCCAAAATCACATACCTATGGGTGGAGTCAAGATAGCAGAGAAGGTACACAGACTCACCTGATCTTTACCAAATTACCCTCTAATCAATTATGATGTAATGCCTCAAAACAATCTCTATAGCAACATAATCCACAAAAAGTTGGAGTGAAACAAATTTTCAACCTAAAACAATTTAGGTCAGAAAAAAAGATCTATTGTACCTGGTTAGAAATGGAGCACAAAGCAGCATATCAAAGAAGGTTCCACCACAGCAATAAGCCTTAGAGGAGGCTAAATCAGCAACAAAGGATTCCTGAGCTTTCAGCCACATTTGGTAAGGTTATCAAACAATTGCTCAGAAGGAGATTACAGGGATCACTTTTTGATGCCTCTGGGTGCAAGACTCTTGTTGTATATAGCAGTCTCAAGGTGAGGAAAAGCACTAGGACATACCAGTGTTTGTAGACATAGGGGAAGCTGATCACAGTTCCAAGGGGGGAAAGAGTGCTTTTGATTGCTCATAGACAAGAGCACAGATAAGGAGAGTATTAATCATACCTCTCATTAGATCATACCACCTTGAAAGAATTAAAAGCTTATAGATCTGAAGAGCTAACTCTGAAGGCAATGGCACAAAGAACCTGAAATTGGAGCAGTGCTTCCTTCACCTTCCTTCATGGTTACAGAGTCAAAATTTCATAGTTTTTAAGTTAAAAAAAGAAAAAAGCTAGAAAAAGATCAAACAACAAAACTCAACATAGACAGTCATTTTGGGGACAGGGAAGAGCAAAACAAATTTAGGGGGAAGAAACAGTAAAGTCAATACCACTATATCCAAAGTCTTCAGGAAAACAGGGAATTGCTCTTAAGACCAAAAGAATTAATGGAGAAATTTAGAAAGGATTTCAGAAATCAAATGATGGAAGTAGAAAAAAATTTGGAAAAGAAATGAGAGTGATACTGGAAAATAATGAAAAAGAGACAACAGCATGGGAAAGAAGGCAAAAAAAAAATCCTGAAGAAATTAATACTTTAAAAAGCAGAATAGGCCAATTGGTAAAAGAGGCCCAAAAATTCACTGAAGAACACTCTTTAAAAAAAGAATTCAACAAATGGAAAAATATATTTAAAAATTCACTGAAAAAAAAGAACTGTAAGGTATGTGAAGGAAATTCACCTTCCCCCCTTCTTGATGAAAAGACCAGAGCTGAATGGAAAATTTAATTGTCAAATACAAAACAAGAGAAGTAATAAAGAGTAAGTAGGAAGGAGAAATCAAAAAACATTCAATGAGGTTAAACTATTTACATATTCACGTGGGAAGATGATTCTTATAACTCCTGAGAATTTTATCATTATTAGGGCTGTTAGAAGTAGTATAGAGGGCAAGGGTATGCGTTGAATATAATGGAATAATAATTAAAAATAAAATTAAGAATTGAGAAAGAGGAATGCCTTGGGAGCAGGGGGAGGAGACAAACAGAATGAGAAAAATAATCTCACATAAAAGAGGCATGAAAGAACTTTTACAGTGGAGGGGAAGATGGGGAAATAGAGGAAGGAAATTCTTGCACTTATAAGAATTGGCTCAAAGAGGGAAGCATACATAATGAGATGTCTATAGACATCTATCTTACCCAACAGGAAAGTAGAAGAACAAACGGATAAGAGAAGAGGGGTGAGTCTAATAAAAAAAAGAAGGCAATTTGGAGGATATGTGGATCAGAAGCTAAATGGGAAAACAGGATGGAGAGTAATATACAACAATCATAAAGGTGAAAAAAATTTAGAAGTCTCTATTTTTTTCTCTATCTTTATTTCCCAACTATATAAATGAGTCAAATGTATAGGAATACAAATCATTCCCCAATTGAGAAATCATCAAAGACTATAAACAAGCACTTCTCAAAGTAATTAAAGCTCTCTATAGTCATGCAAAAATGCTCTAAATAACTATTAATTAGAGATATTCAAATTAAAACAACTCTGGTACCACTCCACACCTATTGGCTTGGCTATGACACTAGAAAAGGAAAAATGACAGAACTTGAAGAGGATGTGAAAAAATTGAGACATTTATGCACTATTGGGAGAGCTGTGAACTGATTCAGTCATTCTAGAGATCAATTTGGATTTAAGTGCAAAAGGCTGAAACAGTACCTACCCTTTTGACTCAGCAGTACAATTACTAGGTTTGTATCCCAAAAAGATTTTCTTTCATTTTGATTGTAACTATATTTCCAGTGCTTAGCATAATGTCTGCTATTTAGTAAGCTTTTATTAAATTTTTGTTGACTTTCTTGCATATGATGGTAAATCACAAAAGGTTATGCATTTGTAAAATGATGTTTTACTCAGTTCAAGAGCTATTCTTGCTTTACAGACTTCTGAAGAGACAAATTATTTTATTATATTTTGATTTTTCATAATTTACAAGAGATTATCATAGTTAGCTACAGATTAGAAAAAAAAGACTAAGGTCTTAGTGTCAAAATGTTCAAAGGTTAGAAGTACCCTAAGTTTAGATGTCATGCTTTTCCCACAATGAACTCAATTGGTCTGCAAAGAACATCCCCAAATTGAAAGTTTCAGCTTAAATATACTGCAGATGTTAATTTGCAGTGTCAAGCTTTCCCCTATGAGGGGACAACTGGGCAGGAAAAGGAAGGTATGAGGCCTGACTATTCTACAAGATGAGAATAAATGGAATCCGACAATACTATTGACTAGAAACTTTTACAAATCTAACATAAGCGATTATTAATTAACAGGGCTTGAAAGTAAAAACAAAAGCAAAAGCAATGATTGTAAACTGCACAGAAGATCACTTTATGCCAACATTAACTGATTTCAAAGTCAAAAAAGGAAAGTCTGGAAAACTTTTAAGGAGAATATAGATATCTCACTGTTTTTCAGAAACTTGGTGTTTAATGTGCAAATTAATCCTTCACTTGATTGGAAGTTAATCATGTTGGTGGCAGTGTAGAACAAAATTCCACAAGGTGTACCCTGAGAGAAAGGCACTTTCTTCGAAGGAATGTTTTGCCATTTATCAGAGCAGGTTAAAATGATATTCAACAGAGCTTTGGCTATTGAAAGACTCATCCAATCCTTGAAACTTAATGTCTCCAAAACGCTTGCAATCAGGTTGGAAAACTTCATCTGAATGGGTAAGACTGAATCCTGGTGAAACAATAGAAGAGAGTCTCTTCTCTTTTCTACATAAGAGAATTCCTGTATATGAATGCTTAAGTCAATCACTTTTTATATCTTCTGCATGGAAGAAATCCCATGACAAAGACTGATGGAAGACAGTTACAAAGGAATAGCTTTATGATTCTAAGAATTCCTGCTCTCAAATATCAAAAGTTTGCATCATTTTACATTGGGTTTTCCAGTCAAATTTCTCCAGTGTTATTTAGACTTTGGACTAGACTCTCATCTTGCTGCAAGACATTTGTTTTCTCTCTACTTAAGAACTAAATGTGGCTAGAAATATTTTGTTTATTAGGCAGAGATAAGGGTTAATTAAGTCAAGACTTGAGCTGTTAAATTGTTAAGTCTTATGATTCTGTGTTTTATTTTATTCATATATTATAGGCAAGGTGAAGGACTATAAAATAAAACATCTGACATGGAATCAAGGCCAGCTTCAAACACCAGCTTTGTTACTCTGGACAAGTCACTCATCTATCAGGACCCAAGTTTCCTAATTTGTAAAATGAGAATAACTCTTACCTCAAAGGGTTATGGTGAGCATCAAATGAGATAATAAAACTTAACAGACTTTTAAATTGTGCGTAAATATGAGGTGTTATTGCTGTTAATGTAGAATACTGGTAAAAGTTAATTATTGAAAAGAGGAACTTTTCTTTTCATGGGAAGCATGGAGAGAGCAAAAGTGAGTTATTTCCCCTAAGCAATCTAGCCTACTTTCTCCCTCCTGCTACACTCTTTGAGTCCAGCTTCCTATTCCTTTCCCCTCTGTTCCATACATACTATTAAAAACACCTTATAGGATGTCCATTCAGAGGCCTTCTGAAACAGGTAGTAAGCATTCTTCATCTACTGGGTGTTTCTTATGTGAATGGATACCAAAATTATTTTATTTGATTACAGAGCCTGTTGTAGGAGATTCTCTAATATTGTAAAGCTTGATGTGATCAATGTAATTTCATCTAGGCACAGGAATATTTGGATATCTCATGAGTCTGTAAACCCCTCATCAATTATGGCCAAATCTTCCCCAAAAGGTGATGAATACTTTTGGAGAGAATATTACTTCATTTTTTGTGTCCTGACAGATATCAATAAAAGGGTTATTTTTAAAAGTTATTTCTATTGTTACATCTTCCAAAAATTCCTGAATGCTCTTAATGTATTGATAGGTGGCATCTTATTATAAAAGATCCATAAAAATACCAGGCCTAAATAATTAGAAAAATATTAATTTTCCATGGCTAAGCTAAGCAAATATAATAAAAATGCCTACTACTTAAATTATTTTTTTATCCTTATGCCACTTGGACTACCAAAAAAATTGTGAGAGAAGAAAAAGCAATAAAGAAACTCATCTCACAGTAAAAAGTAAAGACTCTCAAGGGAAATAATATGGAAAATTTGGGAAGGAAATAAGCCTAGCACTTACTAGATCTCAAACCATACTTAAAAGTAATCATATTTAAAGCAATTTGGTACTGATTAAGAAAAATAGAACTCAATCATTGGAGCAGAGTAGGATCAAATGTGCATAGTAGCTTAGTGTCTAAAGAACTCAAAGGATCCTAGATACTAGATTAAGAATTAATTAATCTAAAAAATGCTGGAAAATGTAGGAAACACTGGAAGAAGCCATGTACAGACCAACATCTCATATCATATAACAATACAAAGGGGTACATGACTTAAATTTTTTTCTAAAACCTCATAATTTATTTTATACAAAGCCAAGTCTACTTCATTGGAAAGGATTCTTCTTTCAATCCAGTGCCATTGATGAACTTTTTGTTTTTATACTAAATATCATGGTCAAGACATAGTTGATTAGGGAGATTAATTATGGTGTTAATCCCTCTCAGCTATAGTTACAGGATGTGTAACGATCTCTGATTCTGTATGAATCTTGAATTTAGGGTTTTCAGTGGCCATTTCTCCAGCTTCTAATTCTGAATGTTGGAAATAAATGGAGAAAATAGTAGATAGGTGTGTTATTGTTGTCCCTATTGTCTGTTCAAATGTCCAAGCAGATTTTTCTTTATGTTCTTTTCAAGAAAACTGGTTAACTCAGATTGTTTAAATATAGCTACATTGGTCTTGGAATACAGATATAGACCAACATCTCGCATCATATATCCAGAGGTATTTCACTTAGACATAAAGACATGAAAACCAAAAGGATATATGACAAAAAAAGAAAATTATACAATGAAGAGTTTTGATTACATTTTCAACATTTTGCACAAACCAATGTAATTGAAGAGAACCAATTAATTATAAAGAATTTACCATGTTTCTCTATAGATAATAATTAACATTTATATAGTGTCTACTATATTCCAGAAACTGTGCTAGATGCTTTATAATTATGATCTCCTTTGCTCCCCAAAATAATCTTGGGATGTAGGTGCTATTAAGATCCTATTTCCAAAATATATACAGAGAACAGAATCAAAACTGTTATAGTAATAGACATTCTCCATTGCTAAAAGCTCAAAGGGCGTGAATAGGCTGTTAGTTATCAGAAGAAGAAATTCAAGCCATCAGTAATCATATAAAAGAAATGTTTCATATTATTAATAATTAGAAAATTCAAATTAAAATAACTGAGGTTCCATCTCACAAGCAAAAAATGGGAAAGCGGACAAATGTTTTACAAACTGTGGGAAAACAGATACATTAATGTGTTGGAACCATGAAATGGTTTGTCCATTCTGGAAAATAATTTGAAACTTTGCCCAAATAGTTACTAAACTATGCATATCCTTTGGCCTAGCAATACCATTACTAGACACATATGTCAAAGAGATTAACAAAATAGGAAAAATGTTTATAGGAGTGCTTTCTGCGATAGCAAAGAACAAGAAACTGGGAGGGTGCCCTTCAGCTGAGGAATGGTTGAACAAATTGAGGTATATAAATTTAATAGAATATTATTATGTCATAAAAAATTGTTGGATTAGATGGTATAAGAAAAACCTGGAAAGATATATATGAGCTCACAGAAAGTAAAACCAAGAGAACAATTTATAAAATAGTGACATCATAAATACAAACAACTTTGAAAAACTTTAAGAACTCTGATCAATGCAATGACCAATCTTGATTCTAGAGGACTGATGTTAAAACATGTTTTTTCACAAAGGGGTGATATAGATTTAGGATGTAGACTGAGGATATGGCCCCTGGAGGAATTAGTTTTGATTGAATATTCATTTGAATGAATATTTATGGCATTTTTCCCCCTGTGTTAGGGTGGCAGAAAAAAACAGATTTTTGTTTAAAAAATTAAATATAATTAGCAATACAAAATATTATAATGTATTTTTCTACTAAATTATATCACATTACATATTATATAATAACTATAATGATAATATTGAATAATAAGTACAATGGAATTTTTATTCTCTATATTTTTCCATTGATTGAGATACAGTAAAGGTTATTACATTGTTTACCTTATTTCCAATTCTCTCACCTAATATAATCTCAATTCACATCTATACATATCTCAGAAAAAATATAGATAAGAAAGTAGGAATATAATTAAGGACTTATTGATATTCTTTCATTTGTTTTTTTCCCCTCAAATATCCCCTTATAGCTTTTGTATACTCCCTTCTTTGAGATATATTGTATTTTTGTCCCTTAATTCTCTTATTGGAAATTCCAATAGACATCTTCTCAATATTAGCCCCATCCCTATTAATTCTTTTTTCAAAATGTTGAAGATGTCATACTTCTGTATTTTCTACAAACTTTTGACTACTCTCATTTCTTCCTGAATCTATATGTTCTCATATATTCCAACCCATCCTTCCTTAAATCAAATGTTAGCACAATAGAAAAAGAACTGAGTCTGAAGTCAGGAAAATGTGTATTCAAATCAAACAAACAACACTCACTAGTATGATCTTGGAAAAGTAAATTAACTTTGTTTTCCTTATCTATAAAATTATGACAATAGTAGCACCTCCTCAAAGGATTGTTGTGTAAATTACATGAGATAATATCTGTAAAGCATTAAACACAATGCCTGGCATATAATAGTTGCAATAAAATGGTTTCCAGTTCCTTTACTCCTATTATCTTCTATCATATTCCCTGTCACTCTGCTACAACCACTAGAGAACCAAAAGGAGGTCATAATTTCTTTTTTTTCCCTTTGTTTCATGGGTTACCATGGTGAAAAAAGCAAAGAGTTGGGGGGAGGCATGGATAATACTTCAGTACCTGACAGACAGACAGGTTGTTGAGAATTTAAAATTAGATAATATATATTAATTGATAAACAATTACAAAGAGGTTGTCTTGAGTGCTAATCTTAGAAACTGTTTCAAATACCACCATTCACACTGTTTGACCTTGTACAAATCCCTTCAACTATCTAAGTTACAGTTTCTCAATCTGTACAATGAGTGTAATTATAGAAATATAACAAAGATATGACTCAGGTGGGATGATGCATGTAAAGCACTTTTAAAGTACTATTGCAAATGTCAATTATTCAAAGATGTAGATCTGCCCTTTCAATTGTAATATGTCGTTCCATTTGAATAAGAAGGTATTATCTATGATACTATTTTTAATTCTATCAATAGTAGTCTCTAACTGTATTATATACACTGGGACAGTTGTACATACTTATGTGTTGGGGGGAAAAAAAGGAATGTTTTAGAGTTATAGTGTCAGCAATCTTTACCATAATACATTGTGGGAAGACACAATATAATACACAGTTAAAGAGTCACCCAACTACTGTCTTTACAAGAAATTATGTTATGGTAGCTTCCTTCACTCTTCTGACTAGAGCTTTTATTTTTTTTAATCATAATCTAGGAAGAGGAGGGAATTTTGTGTGTCACTGTCATCTTAATGAAAGTATTTAATTCTTTCCCCCCATCCTAGCCTTTTTCCTAACTTTCAGACTCTTAAACTATGCTTTCTTATCTGAAACTTCTTTCTGCA
This sequence comes from Gracilinanus agilis, assembly GCF_016433145.1. NCBI lineage: Eukaryota > Metazoa > Chordata > Mammalia > Didelphimorphia > Didelphidae > Gracilinanus > Gracilinanus agilis. Next base: position 120,875,678 of record NC_058131.1, on the reverse strand, counting down.
TCTGGACCTCCTAATCCTGAACATCCAACCAAACCTATAGTATTCTCAATCCAGAGTAATCAACTCTGTAAGGTCCATGCCATTTTCTTATTATTGAGTTTTTCCTGGAGGCCACCATTTTGTGGAAGTACACAGGACAGCCTATACTCTCTCCTCTCAGTCCTGTTCCTCACTTCTGTTCTTGAAATCCATCCCCTGCATCCTGCACTCTGCTTTTAATTTCCCTTTCCTATATTGTCTTCCCCCATTAGAATGTAAATTCCTTGGTGCTGAGATGATCTTCCCCCCCACACTTTGGCTTGGATTTTCTATCCCCAGAGTATAGCACAGTGCTTGATATATATAGTAAGCATTTAATACATACTTAATTCCTTCCTTCCTTCCTTCCTTCATTTCTTCCTTCCTTTCTTCTTTCCTCCCTTCCTTCCTAGTAGAGTTTAATAGGGGCAGAATAGGAGAATATTGAATACTTAATGTGCAAAAGAAGACACAGTTACTAGGTCCGGAAAAGGAAGAAAAGCTGAAAGAAGATACAAATGTTTACATGGGTTTTAAGATGTACAAAATGCTGCATCCATTAGCATAATCATTTGCTAAGGATATTGAAAGTAAATTTGTTCACTACAGTTTGTCCCAGAACCACCAATGAAAATATTAACATTTTCTCTTGAGAAGAAAATAATTAAAATGTCCAAAAGTATTCTGATATAAGGAATAGTAAAAGCATCAAGAAATAAGACTTCAGATAGTTTGCTGGTTGTATTTTGTAAGATCTCTCATGATAACTCTACAATTATCAAGTATTTCTCATGCAGGAATTTCAAAAGCTCCTATTGATAACATAAATAGAAAGATGATTTTGGGAGCTTTGATGCAAGCAACTCAGAAATGTTATGTTTATACATCAATTACTTTTTATAAAATTAAGTTTACTTATGCCTCTTTGATTTAAGGCAGAGTAGGACATAATCCAAGCCCCATCTTTTTCAAAATAGAAGGATCATTTAGATAAGAAGACACAAGAACAGAAGAAGGAGCAAGTCTAAGCTTTGCAAAGGTGGCTTCCCATGAATCATGGCATGATGAGGTACGAAGCAGATTCAGACTATCTAAAGAACATTTTAAAAGTTATAGATATTTTGAGTTCCCAGATTCTCCTGACTTCTGCAGAATGATGACAAAAGGGCAAAGTAAGTGTAAGGCATTAATTGGGGATCTGGAATGGAATGTAACCAAATGACAGAATTGTTAAGATGTGGGGGTAGAAAAAAAAGAAATGCAAAGGCCAAGTTAGGGCATGAAAAAAAATCAAAATATTTTAAGAATATGCCAGTATTTCTTGTAAAATCAGTCACAGAAAGTGTGTCAGAAAACACAAAAACACACTTAAGTTGCAATAATAATTTCCTCACTGGAGGAAGGGAATCATAACTCCTGAGCTCAATATGGCTAGAAGTAAAGTGTGAGAGCAAAACAGAAATGGTGAAGGCTTGACATGAATGAACATTTTCCAAATCAGATTTAAAAAACATGCAGGTTCAGAAAATATTCTTATTGTGGACATTTTCTTGTATTTTAAGTTCAGCCAGTTGCAATTACTTTTTAAATACTACCTTATTCAATAATCAAAAATAACAGATTTATCTTTTAATGGGAAACCTGAATTTCATCATAGAGTTGGAATCTCATGTTTTTGTCCTAATTATAAAACAGAGAAGCAGCCTCAACAACAACAACAACAACAACAAAACTAAAGTTTGGTAGATCCTAACAATTTATTTTAGTTGGTGAAAAACTGAATATATATGCATGCACATAGATGAGGACACAAAAATGTTCCTTCTTTTCTTCTAAAGAACTGGATTACACACATTAAAACTTACTAGAATGTAAACTTCATGAGGATAGCAACTGAATGAGATCTAAATTTGACATGTCCCCCAGCATCTTGAACAGAGCTATAGATTGAATAAGTTCTTGGTTTGTTGAATTTAACCAAATTAAGATCTTTCAAGTGTTACTTAATGAAATCCCTATTTCAGAACAGAGAGCATTGGGATAATAGAAGACCAAGGAAAACGTCTCTATTAAAAATAGCTTTCAAGAGACAAATAAGTCAGCAGCATTTCAGAGTCACTAGGCATTTCCTTTGTTGTTGTTTATTGGAGACTTCTATTATGGTCTAATCATAGAAAATGTTGAGCCTAGAACCATTATAAGAATAAATTTTATAGTTCATAGAAGAAGAACTACATAATTCTGGCTGATCAACTGAAACCATACTATTATTTGGGGAAATGTGAAATGAGAGTGGTAGCTATTCCTTACTTCAGCAGAAAAAGACCTAATCCTGAAATGCTCTTTATCAGCCAATGCCAATTAACGTAATCTGTTTTATAAAGATTTCCCTGGACCCCAGAAACAATGTCTTCTTTTTCTGAATGCTTATATTTCCTAAGTGCCCCACTTTTGTCCATTTATCATAGTCTATATGTATTATTATTTCTGTGTGCTTGTCTTATCTCTTCTACTAAGCTTCTAAGTTCTTTCAGGACAGAGACTGAGTGTTATTTAACTCAATATATCCTACAGCACCTACCAGCGTAATGACTTTCCTATAACAATAATTCAATGAATGATGTCAAAAGGTTGCCTCCTTAGAAGTACAATGAAATTCTTGATGCCTTACTATAAATATGAAAGTCCTTAAAGATAATAACAAGGGTCCTTTTTATTTTTATTTTTAACTCTTTGCTATATAGTCCTAATATAGGTATTACTGGGTCAAAGGATATATATATAGTGGTGCAGAAGGTGCAAATCTACCCTGCAAAGCCTTACTGCAGAATTTCTGACAGTTGAAAAGGGTTTAGAATCCTGAGGAGAGGCAGTTGATCCTAGAGACTCGATGAGAGTAGGAGTGTCAACTGAGCTCTGTCTTTGGACTGAAAACCTGACCTTTATTCTGCAACTTTTCTCCTAAGATTTGTTAGCTTAGCTATTTCCTTTGGATCTCCCTGACCTTCCTTATTCCCAATCATCATTTTCCCTTCCTGAATTTCTGTGGGTTTTTGGAAGGAGGGTGATTCTGGGTGGTAGCTTTCAAACTTTGTAAATTTAGTTTCCCCATAGTCAAGTAGGGCTTACCTTTTGATACAAATTATCTTCTGAATCATTGTATGCAACTTTCCTAACCCTAAAGGCAATAAAAACCTCCCAGGACTGAGTTAGGCAGGCCCTTCTCAGTCTCACATTCCTGTGTCCCTCCCCTACCTGAAGCTTTCCCTAGGCGGCTGTTAGAGTTACCTTGTATCCCTCTGTCTTTTACAATCAACCCTAAACCTCAATAAACCCTGTTGTTCCCTTAATCAAACCTTTGGTTAAATCATTAGTTGATTGATGAAAGAGGGAAAAGGGGAGAAAGGAATAGTATTCTCTCTGGGTCCTGAGGGGAGTTGGAAGCGTCCATTTTGGAGGAAGTGGTAATCTCAATATTTCCTCTGGACTCTTCCTTCCTGAACCTGAGAAACTGACTAGAAAGCCCTCTAGTCAGTTTCAAGCCATTTCTGGCTGGCCCTAACCTTTGTCTGTAGAAGTGCCCTTCCTACCTGAAGGGCTCAGTCTGTTTCCCCTCAGTGTCTCTGTCTCAAACCCATGTGCTTAATACCTCATCCTCTCCCTTGCAACCTTTTATACCTGTGTTTATATTCCCTAATCTCAGTCATTCCTTTACCTCTCCTACCACCTCAATTTACCACCTTCACCATTGTACCTTCCTTTCCTACCTACTGACTTAGAGATCTACAAATCCCCATCCACTGTGCCTTATTCCCTATTACAACCTTACCTACCTTAATTCCTATTACAACTCTGTTTTAATTCCCTATTACCTCTAGCTATTGTCTTAATTCCCATATTACTATATATATAAGTATATATATATATATACATATACATACATATGTATATGTATATATAGTTTTATAGGCCTTTTGGCATAGTTCCAAATTGTTCTCCAGAATGGTTGAACAAATTGACAATTCCATCAAGAGTTCATTAATATACCTATTTTCCCCATCCTCTCCTGCATTTGTCATTTCTGATAGCTATGAAGTAATATCTTGGAATTATTTTAATTTGTATTTTTCTAAGCAATGGTGATTTAGAACACTTTTTCATGTGAATATTGATAGATTTGATTTCTTCTGAAGACCGACTGTTCATATCCTTTGACCATTTATCAAGTGCGAATGGCTTTTATTTTTATACTGTTTTCTATAAGTTTGAGAAATGAGGACTTGATTAGAGAAACTTGTAAAAATGACCTTGCTTCATTATTTATGATCATTTTATCAAAATATTGTTTCCCTGATCATCTCTTTTAATTAGATCTCCTTTTGCTTTTACTTTGCTCATGCTTCTTTTTTTTGTGCTTCCATGAAGTCTTGTGTTTGAATATCAATTTTTCTGTTCAGCTCTATTGTTTTTCATCAAGAATGCTTGAGAGTCCTCTATTTCATTTAATACCTGGTTTTTACCTGAAAAACTATCTATAGTTTTACTGGGTAGATTATTCTTGGTTGTATTCCTAACTTCTTCATATTTCAAAGTGTCTTATTTCAAGCCCTCTTTTCCTTTTATGTGGAAGCTAATAAATTTTATATGATTCTAAATGTGGCTCCATGATATCTAAATTATTTATTTCTGTCTATTTACAATATTTTACTTTTGGCCCGGGAGCTCTAGAACTTGGCTTAACTATTCCATGGAGTTCACTTGAGGATCTTAGGAGATGATCAGTGAAAATTTTCAATTTCTGCTATATCCCCAAGATCTAAGATATAAGAACAATTTTCCTTTATAATTTCTTGAAATCGTTTTTTTTATCATGACTTTTTGTTAGGTCCAATAATTCTTAAAAAAATTAAACCTTTGGGGCAGCTGGGTAGCTCAGTGGATTGAGAGCCAGGCCTAGAGACAGGAGGTCCTAGGTTCAAATCTGGCCTCAGATACTTCCCAGCTGTGTGACCTTGGGCAAGTCACTTGACCCCCATTGCCTACCCTTACCACTCTCCCACCAAGGAACTAATACACAGAAGTTAAGGGTTTAAAAATACTAAAAAAAAATTAAACCCTTACCCACCCTCTTGGAATCAATACTAAGTACTGATTCCAAGACAAAAATGTGGTATGGACTAGGCAGTGCATAGCATCCTCAGGATCCTCTTCATCTCTTTCTGACTAGTTGCCTCCTTACCATCAAAGTTTTTAAAGATGCTATTACAAATGCCTTCAAGGTCCACCTCTGGTGTTGCCACAGAATTTTTTCTGGATTCACTTGACCCCAGTATCACAGACTTTTTCTCTTGCTGACTTTTTAAGTTTAAACCAGAAAACAGCTCCCTCCATAAATTTTGTTTGCTCTGCAGTTCCAGAATTTGATTTGAGGCATTATTTTTAAGTTTTTTTGGAGGGGAATGCCAGTAGACCTAAGCTTAATTGCTGCCTCTACTCCTTCATCTTCTGCCATTTTGGTTTTCAATAATAATAATACCACTGAGCAATAGGGAATGCAAATTATCTTTGGGGTTCTCCAAATCCAAAAGGAATGTAGGAATTCTTTACTCAATTAAAAATAAATTATTTTTCAGGTTAATAAATGAATTTGCTAACATTCACAAGTAAAACACTCCATAGAAAGAGGACATGCACATGCAGAGCTATATATTTTCTTGGAAGAACAATAATTATAGAAATATGACACAGTTTATATTTTATTAAAAATCTCATCAGCTGGCATTAGATAATGAAAGTTAACAGTAAGCATGATTACTAACATGGCCTTTAACACTGACCACTAACGTTTGGAAAACATCTACCTTAGAAGCCAATATTAGCTATCCGTGTAGTTACTTGTGTTAGATCCAATTTGCTTTTGGCACTGGAAAATAATAAAAAAAAATGTTCTCTGAAGTATTGGCCATGTTTGCAAAGTGGCAAGGGCAGAAAATAGGGAATAATTTAATGTAGTTCTAAATAGAGCTTCCAAAATATCTCTAAAAATAAATCCTTTCTGACTCTTCATTATGTAGCATGAATGAGAGTCCCAAAATTATGGCTCAACACCCATTTTATATTCAAGGTCAGATAGGCAACAATCAGGAGATGGTATTTTATTTTCCTGCACATATGAAATTCTGTTTCAACTCATCAAAATGAATTTATAGATGTGCTAAACTCTCTAGTGAAAAGACTGGGAATAAGTAGAACAAGTACATCACTTGATTTCCTAATAGAAGTAAATTACTACTGGGCATGATTTCACGTAATATAAAGGAGAGGAATTAATGCCCCAACCTTGACCAAAATACAGGCCTGGGTTTTCAAGAACAGCAAATTTAAAGATCTCATGTCTTTTCATGGACTGGCTGCCTCAATACTTGGAATCCACTCTCCTCTCCCCTTTTCCTTCTGCCATCTGGCTTCTCTGATTTCCTTCAAGACTCAATTCCCATTCTAACTTATGTGGAACCCACTTCCCAGTCCCACTCTCCCTGCTAGTGCCCAGCATCATTACTAATTCTTTCCCTCCTAATTTATCTCCAGTTTATTCTGATTCTATCTTGCATGTGCACTTTTGTTTGTATATTGTCTTCCCCATTAGAATGTGAGCTCCTTAAGGGCTGGGACCATGATTTTGTTTTGGTATCTCTAGTCCTACCACATAAAACAAAGGCAACCTTGTTTTACGAAACCCTAAATTGATCCTTTTCTCTGAAAAATCTCTGCCTTCAAAAACCCCCCTGACTCACCCTTGTCCCATACTGAATAATAAATCCTCAAGTACCCCTTGATCACTCTAGATAGGACTTGCAGATGTAATCAAATCTTATGTGCCCTTTTTGTCTTCTTAGTATCTCCTTTTGTATCGAGGCTGCTCCCAGGTACTCGACCCTCTGGTTATTGTATCTAGATTTTTCCCAGACATTTTAGGCTGTGGCTAAACGTTTTGTTCCCAAGTGGGAGGCAGGACTTATATATTTTCCCCCTCTCCAAAAATGTATACACGCACATTGCATTCTGTAGCCTAATGGAAATTCCAGTTCTGAGGTTCCATGAATCTTCCCAGATTAACCTTCCTACCTCAATTAAAGACCCTTATTTTAACTACTTTGGTAATTCTATTTTTTCTGGTGGACAGTACTAAGTAATTCTTAGATGCTTATTGACTGACTGACTGATTGATTCAACAACATTATTTCTGAAGAGATTGCATTCACTGTGCTTTGCTTCTTCCCTTTTTTTCCCTGATGGGATATCTATAATGATGAAGTATTTGAGAGGATGAAAAGAAAATATCTGAATGTTCAATGACAGAGGCAAGTATTTATTCACTTTGATTTAAAGTTAAAGCTATATCCTTCCAGCATTTAAGATTTGGTTTAATCCCACAAACCCCAGAAATATTCAAACTAAGACTGATGCTCTGTCCTTAATTCACCTCACTCTATCAGACTTTTGTGGGTGAAAGTGAAGCTCACAATGTCAGGATATGATTTAAGCTCTCTTCAGTGGTTAGAATCATGTTGTATTTTTAGTTAGAGGTTTTCTTGAAGCATCTTGGCTTTGAGGACTCATGTGTTCTGAAATATTCTCTCTGGTTATAGGGATGAGACTCAGGGCTAGAGAAGAATCTAATCACACCAACAAAAAGCAGACCAAAGAAAATGTTTCATTAATCCTTCATAGTAAAATAAGAGCAGGAAGATTTGAGGATCCCACATATAGTTAATAGAGTAGAACTAAGCATACTACACATACTTCCAAGAATCACTACAGAAAGCTTTCAAGCAATACAATACTTAATCACTTCAGAGGACTCGTGCATGAAGTACTACATATTCCATAGCCAAGATAATAACCAAGCAGCTCTAAAAGCACCCCATTTGTTGAGTATTTGCCAAAGCTCACCTAGCCTTCCTTAACAAGTCTTCACTCTTGAAAACACAGCAGGCTGCTTTTGCTTTACTTGGAATGCTCTGCAATTATGATTACATGCAAAAAAAAAACATTCTTATTGTAGAGTTGAAAGGCTGTCTATATTCACCAAGAGGAAAAAGGAGGAAAAGAGATACACTTTCACATGGAATTTTTTAAAGGAATGGGGACCCCATTAGGAAGGGAAAAATCTATAAATGACTATCTGCAGAAGGTAATTTGGTCATCGTCAAGACAACATGCTTTTCTGTTCAGTAGCATCTTTATCAACAGCAGTGAGTGAAGTTTAGCATTAAATCCAGGAAGTATATGAAACTCTAATAGTTCAAATAATTATTTTTTGAAAAGCAGATATTTTCAGGACCTCTAGCTGGCTCAGTGGATAGAGAACCAGGCCTGGAGTTGGGAGGATTTGAATTTGAATTTGGCCTCAGATAATTCCTAACTGTGTGATCTTGAACAAGTCACTTAATCCCAACTGCCTCACCCTTATAGATCTTCTGCCTTGGAATAGATATTTCCTATTGATTTTAAAACAGAAGGTAAGAGTTTAAAAGAGATATTTTCTAGATTAACATCATGCTTAGTGAAATGTTCAACCCCAAGTGAAATGTTGTGTCTCTTCTTTAATACCAAAAATTTGCATCAATACCCAAAACTTCTTAAATTCATAGAATTGAGCTGTTGTGATTTTAATTAGGATGCAATGTGACATATTAAAAGCAGACCTGACCAAAGATAAAATGAAGCAAGAGGTTGAGGTTTTAGGAAGAAAATAATAACTTGCATTTGGTGGTTTCCTGTAAAATACCCAGAGATTGAATCAGCACAAAGCATTATTGGCTCACAAATTTCCAGTGGGTAGTGGTGGTGGGGAAAACAATTTTGTTTTCAACCTTTGGTAAGGGAAAATGTGCTTGTGCTGATTCAATGAGGATTAGGGCTGAGGGAGGTAGAATCCTTGGTGAATTCTGGTCTTGCTTCTAATTGTCCTGTGAATTCACATAGTTCCTTTATTTTAGTTCGGTTGAGGGTAATCAATTTGGGGATATTAAAGAGAATTTTGGAGCAAAGTAAAATTTCTCGCCTAGAAAACTCATGCCAGATTTAGTTAGGAACAGATTGTTAAAGCTGAATTTTTAAAAGTATGAATAAAGAAATTCTGAAGAAAATACCAGCAAAATTCTTTACTAAGGAAAAACTAGTGTGTGCTCCAATTTGCTCCAAAATGCTGCCAGCATTTGAGCATTGTTATAAGCAAGGTTAATATGCCAAATTGACTTCCTTCTTTCTCCAACTCTAATTTAAACAAGTTGCACACGTAAGTGATGTTATATGCATAGGGTTTTGCATAAAGTTTGCAATGTCTGGTTTGTTTATAAAAATCATATTTTTAACCACTTGCCCCAGGGGCTCTGTTCTGGGGAGTTATAAGTTCCAACCAGTTCAGTCCTGATTTTTAAAGAGGCAGCTTTAATATTCCATGCACTTTCAATAGAGAGGGTGTAGGCTTCGGAGGAGAATGTTTGGCTTATGCTTTGCGTGGCCCCACAAACCTACAATTAGGTTTATTTACTTAGCAACAGAAAGTTTACTGATGTTTTAGATGATTGGCATGTGACCCCTGCCATAACTTGGGAGACCTGCAGCATTTCATAGCCTACGCCTCCACCTCCACCACCCACCCCTTTGCATGAAGAAAATCGCCCCTCAATGCTTTGGAGGCCATTTACAATGTTTTTGTTCCTATTCTGCAATTTTTACATCGCCCATAAACCTAATGGTCACACAGTAGTTAATAAGGGGCAGAAAGTTTTACAGTCTTTCCCACAGTGGTTAAAGTCCTGCTACTGTAATTGACTCCTAGCCGTTTCAAAGCATATGGGCACTCCTATGGAGTAAGAGGTCAATAGTAATGCATATTCTGGTATTCCAAGAGAAAGAGGAACTTCTGCTGAATATTTCTGGGAATAGAGTAGATGGACTTTTGATTCCGTTTATTTCCACACGGCCACATTGAAATCATGAAGGCTCGACTCTGAATCTGGTCTTTAGCTTCTTCATAGGTCTTGATGTTTTGTCTTTCTTAAAATAAACAGTTGATTTAGAAGCTTGACTACAGAGAAGAATGCAGACATGATCATTAAGTATTTGTAAATTGACCGTCTCCATTTCCAGAAACGTCAATTTGGGGCAAAGCCTTCAAACTGATGAAAAGTATGTAACATTTCTATACCGTGTCCTGAAATATCGAGAATGTTGAGGCACAAAAAGATGATGATTCTAACAGCTCATTACACTAATTTTCTCCAGGAAGCAGAGTTCTATATATAATGGAAAAAATACTTGAATAAACTTGGTCTTTTGATATCAAAGAGACTGCACAAGCTGAAACTACGTGATTGGTGTGACTCCGAAATGAAGCCTCTTGGCTGATTCAACCTGGATAAAGTATAGATTAGAAGGTTTCCTCTGGCAGGCTTCATTTAGGGAGTTATTCTGCCACTATCCAACCTCTCAGTATATAAAGCCTACAACCTGTCCTTAAGAGCACTGAGGTGGTATCCAACATGTCACTATTTGCATGTTAATCTATATGAAAATGGAAATGTCATTTTTCTATGAAAATTTCTGACAGTGATGGGGCAGAATAAAAAGACACATTTGGAGGTGATAATATTTAGTGAGGCACCATCTAAAATTATTCACTTTACAATACAGCAACACTGCTCATATTTATGTGTGTGTATATCATAGACACAAAAGGATGTGGGAAGGCTATCTAGTCCATCTCCTGGCAGGACTACATTTAAGTGCAGATATTTATCTATGCTTTCATTAAAATCTACATCAATAAAATTATCATGGTATAGTATAAGAGATATGGACTCAGAAGACTAGGATTCCAATCTTTACTCTTCCTCTTCACAATTCAAATAATACTAGACAAAGCACTACAATCCTCTATGCTTTAGCTTTAAAATAGAAGATTGAACTTGAAGATCCTCAAGTGATTTCCATTTATTATTTCTTGACCACTACCATCATCAAACAGTTTTCAACAAATGCTCTATTTGCCCATAGGTCAGCTTTATGCACTATATGAAGTGAGCTACAGAGTTCTAGATCCTGCCCTCTCCAAGGTTCCATTTGGAGCTGGAAATATGACAAAAGTACAGAAATATATATATATATATATATATATATATACAATAAGTCAAGACGTGACACATGGCCATTAAGATATCAAAATTATATGTAAATCAAGAATGGCAGTATTGTATAGTGGATGGAGACATGGCCTTAGAATCAATTCTTTATCTCTTACATATACTGATTGTAAGTCTCAGCAAGTCGTTTTGCCTGTTTGCCTCAGTTTCCTGAGTTTCCAGTTATCTGTAAAATGGAGATAATAATAGCATCTGCTTCCCAGAGTTTTTTTGAGGATCAAAAAAGATAATAAATGTAAAGCACTTAGCACAATGCCTGGCACATAGGAAGTACTATATAATTGTTAGTTATTTATTACTATTTCAGTCATGATCATCCCTTTGGTTGTTCCTGAATTAGCAGAGGGTATTTCCTCACCTCAATATATCAATGAAATTACAGATCTGAAAAAAATGGTCTGGATCAAGGATCAATTCAGTCTGTCATTAAGAATCATGCATTATTCTAATTGGTGTGAACATCAGAATGTGTAATAATACATTTTATTCTCAGATATGGAGATGAAAAAGAAAGTCAGTTTATCTTTATATTAAGCTAAAATCTTAAAAAGCTAATTAAATGGTAGATTTATTCAATACCAATAGAATTCAAAGCCCTATTCCAACTTTGGTTGCCAAATTCCTTCCAAAATATCCTTCTGTGAAATTAGTGCCAAAAAAATTTTATTGAAACTATAAAATGGCTTTCATTCAAATGACATTTGTTCGTTGCTTTATTCCTCTCTTGTAAATAAAGACTGAAATTTTAGTGGCCTATGCAAATTGGGGGGCTTTTTTTAAGCCAGATTTTCTATTTTTATACAAGGTTCTTTTCTCACTTTTAGACACAAATTGCTAATATGTATAAATAAGTGACTAGTTCACTGAAAATGGGAAGCACATTGGCAATGGAGTGAGAGTCCTTGAGTTCAAATCTCTCCTCAAATGATTAATACCTAAATGACCTTGGGCAAATCACTTCTCCATATATTTTGATTTCTTTTGACTGTAAAATGAAGGGGTTCTATTAGATAACCTCTGGAGTCTCTTCTTAAAAGCTCTTGACTCTGCTCCTTTGAGATCATATGAAAGTGCTATCTTCCTTGGCTTTATGGAAACCAAAAAATCCTTCTTCTGACCTAATTCCTCCCTTCTCAAACTCCTTTGAACACTTTTCTTCCTCTTCCTAAATCCTAATTATAGATGTTAATATTAATTGATCCTTTCTCTTTTTTCTCTGAATTTTTGGCTAATTGAGAGTACCTATCCTCACCTCTTATACAAGTGATATTTAAATAGGCATGTCCAGTAATGCCTTCGGATCTGATTCTCATTGCCATTTGAGCTTTATATCTCTGATACAGACAACCAGCACAACAATAAATCAAGCCCTCATTAGTAGCCTTTGCCCATTTTAGAAGTGTAAGTTCTCACATTGAAAATTTAGCATTAGGCTCTAATGAGCTAGTTTAAGCAAGCTCTAACACAAGTCTGGCTTTTCCATTATGTACCATAACTTTGTAAGCAATTCCTCAATTGTTGGACATCCTCTTTTTTTTTTGTCACTGCACAAAGCTATTATAAATATTTTTGTACATAAAGAGTTTTTTAATCTCCCTTTCATTTTTTTTTTCATCTAGAACTAGTAGTAGTACAGCTATATCAAAAGGCATGCACTGTTTTGTAACTTTTTGTATATAATTCCAAGTTGTTTTCCCAAGTGATTTCATCCAAATAAATGCTTCATGTTAAATGTTCTCCCCAGAATGTCCATTTTGGAGAACTCCAGAAAAGCTATCCATTGTTCTCTGAACTGTGTCCATCCCCTTCCCAGATATTTTGTTTACTCCCTGACTCTCTTCAAATTTCTCTCTCCATTAGATTTTAAGCTTCTTGAGGATGTAATCTGCCTTTCTTTTTGCTCATATTTATATTCTCTGTAATTACCATAACACAGTGTCCAGGATATAGCAAGCTTTTAACAAATGCTTATCGATTTCTTGATTAAGTTCATGTTTTCCCATATGGCTCTGAATTAATATTCATCATAATTTATGATACAGAAATATTCCATCTTGTTCATGTACCAAAATTTATTAATAAGAATAGCTTATTTTTCAACAGCTAATTTTTTATCCTTTTCTCTAATAGGCATCTTATTTTGTTTCCAGTTATTTACTATCACAAATATTATGCTATCAGTATTTTGTTGAGTGTGGAAACTTTCTTTCTCTCTTTGATATCTTTGGGGTTTATGCTAACAGTGAGATATCTAAATCATAATATGAATATCTGTAATTTTTTCCTTAGTATCACTACAAATTGTTTCCAGAATGTTTAGAAAAATTCAGAACATCACAAATAATAGGTTAATGGCGCTGTGTCTTTTTTTGGCTTATGCAATATTAAATATTTATACCAGCTTTTATTCTGATTTTGAGATGAAATCTCAGAGTTATTTTGATTTACACTTTTCTTGTTTGCAAATTGGAGTAATCTTTGATATGGTTATTGATAGCATGCAGTTCATTTGAGAACTAATCATATACTTTGGTCATTGATCATTAGAAAATTAACTTTTGTGATATACTGTGTTTGTTGCATTTTTGTTGTATATTTTTGCTAGTTCCAAATATTTTAGGGAGATCAGACCCTTATCACAGATATCTGATGCAATTTTTTTCTGACTGACATTTTACTTTCTTATTCTGAGTCATTATCTGAACACATTTTTAATATAAAAGTTTTTCAATTCTTTGTGATTGAATGTTTATATTTTACCTAAGGCTATCATCACATTTTTTGGAAAAAAAATTTCTCTTTGCCATATCTATTGCTGCTTACTTTATTTTTGTATGACACTCTTAGACTCCTCTGTTTTACAAACCCAGAGATTTTCTATTTTTTTATTCACCAGCCAATTAAGTGAAAATATGATATAATGGAAATAAATTTGGCCTGGGAATCAGGAAAAGTAGTTTCTAGTTTTCAATATGTTAGTGATATGTAATTTTATATGTCACATTATCTCTCTGGGTCTAGTTGTCCTAGTTTGGGTTAGATAATCTTGTGAATCATAAAATACCCCTATCCACTTATACAAGATTAAATTTTAATGTTATCGGTAATCTTGAGATCATCATAATTGTAATTCTAAGATAGTTAGCACAAGTCATGAATTTAGCAGGTTTTTGTGAATATTCTGGTTTAAGTATAAGGTTTTGGATTAAGGAAATAATTGCTTTAGCAAGGCCTTAGTGCCAGCCATACCTTTCAACGTTGCTATATCAGGCACCCTAATTTGTGATCCATTATAGGTCAGGATGCCTGATATTTAGCTCAGAACATGGTACCACTCATCAACACCCACTCTTATCCCAGAGAACATCCTTCTTCCTCCAGATAACCATCAAGTGACTCTGTAGGTAGTGGTCAAAAGATGGTCAGATCTATCTCTCCAAATAAGGGGTATTTCTTATATGATCTAATTTATGGAAAAATATGGATTGTTTCCTGGATGAACTGACCAATGAGGGTTGTTATTGGGTGACACTGACCTTTGAAGGCATTATCAATCTTGTGATAATTTTGTGTACTTGCATGAAAAAATCAGAATCTTATTCTAAGGGTATGTAAGAAGTTTCATCCCAGCGCTCTGGGTCTTTTGTTCTTAGAACAGTGGTCAGGCTTTGTTGGAGGACTTGGCCCTCTTCCAATAAAACCTAAATAATTACCTGGCTTGTAGAATTTGACTAAAATTTTGAGAATTTGTTGTCTTCATTTAGGAAGCTTCTAGGTGGTACAGAAGAAAATCAAGAGACTCGGAGTTAGGAAGACCTGAATTTGAATCCAGCCACAGGCATTTATTAACTTGTGATTCAGGGCAAATAACTTAACCTCTGTCTACTTCAATTCATTTGAATATAAAATAGGGATAATAAGAGGAGTTACCTCTCAGGGTTATTATGAGGATAAAAAGGAGACAATGTATGTAAACGGCTTTGTACACCTTCAAATATTATACAAATGCTTGCTCTTATTTGTTCATATCACTCATATAAATGAAACATTTACCAACATCTACTGTGTGTAAGCATTGAATTGAGTGCTAGAATTTTTCTCCTAAAACTCTTTAGTCTCCATGTATCCAAACTCTATATATTTTTCAAAGACCAGTTCAAGTCCTATTTCTTCCATAAATCTTTTCTTGACTCATCACACTCCATTGGTCTCTTCTCTCTCCATCACATCCTTGAATATTTGTCTTTATACTATCTTCTGCTCCTTTTCATGTAATCCTTTGTCCTCAATATTTGAAGTTTCTTGAAAGTACACAGCATGTCTTACTTTTGTGTCCCAATGCCTAGAAGGGCAGAATGGTGGCCTTGGAGTCCAGACTTGGGTTTAAGTCTTACCTCTGATGTATACCTATGATGTAAGTATATAAGATACTTAACTTCTTACACAATTCTCTAGAACTATATTTTATTGAAAAAAGATAATGAAATTGAATTAGTAAAAGGAGAAGACATTCAATAAGATGATGATGATGATCATAGATTAGGAATGGTGAATTCTTTTTGATTTCATGTGTCCTTCAGAGTTCTTTTTTGACTCTAAAAGGGTATATACCCTTTATGTTCTACATGAATGTATTGAAAGGACTTCATGCTCACAGTGAACTTTGATGCATGTGAAGGTTAACTTCTACTATTTAATCATTCTCATACATTTACATTTCCCACAACATAAAAGCATTATTGCAGCATTTACATTGAGCTATATTGAATGTCTGTACCAAGTTCTATTTTATTTATACATTTATATAATTTATCATTTATAATGCTCAAAGATTTTAAGTGATATTCTCAAGGTTTTGTAGTTTGGAACTATCAGGGCCAAAATTTGAAATCAGAATTATTGTAATTCAAAATTCAGTATTTATTCTATTCTAATTCAATTCCACCTTTTAGTCTTCTCTGTATACTTAATTTTCACATTCTATTCTATAAGCTAATGCTCTTACAAGGCTTAATCCAATTTCCTCTATGCATATACACATACACAGAAAGAGTATTATGAATGTCTGCTGGGTCAGACAGGTAGATTGACTAGAGGTAGCAATAGTCTTTTCCTTCTCCTATAGGAAGCTAGCTCAGCACTAGCTTCTCTCTATATTGGCTAATTCCACATAAGGTTCAACATTTTACAGCAGGAAAGAGGGGTAAGTATTCCAAGCATGAAGGTGTATACTAGATTGAGAGGATGTATATATGTGAAGGGAAGAAACTGTTTAGGAAAAATGGAGTTAGATTTAGTAGAGTGGGCACAGAAGCCCCCAGGGGAAATATTCTGTCCCCCAAAATTGCTTCTTATTAATTTTTATTCTTAACCACCTCCTGTCTCCACAACAAAATGGCTAATTCTACCCAACAGGTTTAGATTGCCTTATTTTTGATCAGTTATAATTTATAGTATTTTTCACACAATTAAGATTTTTTTTAGCAATTGGCCCATTTAACATGATGGCATTGGGAAGCAGGATTTTCCCATCCTAACAACTAGTTCAGAGACCCAGTGCCACTTTACCAGCAGCTGATATGAGGAGAGGCTGAGTGGCAGTTCTAATTGACCATTTCTACCCATGTTCCTCTTAGGAAGGTACAATGCAAGCTGTCATGACTTCCTGCCAATCACATGAAATCTGACCTAGAGAAAATACCAACTAAGGGTGAATGCTGTTTATACATCCAATAAATTCAGTTTCCATCACATTAGCTTATTTTTAGGCCTGTCTGGAGAAGAGCCTGCCTAATCATATCATAAAATCATGAATTTAGTGGATTATATATGGTGACTTTAAATCTAAATTCATGTCCTCTGGGTATCCAGTTCATGGCATTTGATATTAGATTCCATCTAATGCCTCAGCTCCAAAGCTGGCCCTTTAAGAAACTTAGGACTCCTGGGGGATTTGTGAAGAAAGAGCTTATGAAAGTATGTGGTAATAGTACTGATTTACAAAGAAACTAAGGAAAGAAAAAGAATTTGTTTCCTGATGCCCAAAGGACAAAGTTTATATATGAGCCAATGCTGAGACATGAGTGGTTAAAGCTACTCTGGAGATTTATTCTGACAATCTCCATGCCATATTGCCTGTTTTCGCCCTTTTACAGCCGTTGAGAGATTTTTACTCTGACACAGTTTCGACAACACATATGTCATAAGCAATGGTAACTGGAAAGGAAGAGTCACCCACAAAGGCGAACTAACTAGACAGGTAGCACCTCATCAGTGCCGTGTGCTCTTCCACAGGCACTGCAGAGAGGAATTTTGCCATAATGGAGCCAGACACATGGATTTTTAAATGCCTCTACAAGTGGTTAGTTAGCAAGGTGGCCACACACCCAGGGACACAGTGACAAGGGAACTACATGCTGAAACACAGAATTTCAGTTTTGCAGCTGCCAACCTCATTCTGTCAGAAGCCACAGCTGTTGCCTCCTCTCCTAAACTTATCAAGCATTGAGGAAATGAGACTAGAGAAACAGGTATTCCAGACTTCAGTCAGCAGGAAGATGCTGTGCAAGTCTTCTGTTCATTGAGTGCATAAATGGGGTGGGGTAGGATGGAGTGGGCATCTGTGTGACTTGTTTATCTAGGAATATCAATCATTAGGTTTGGATGTGAATAAAAGTAATTGATTAGCCTTTATATATGTTCATTGAAGACTTTTGGGGGGTAAGCAGCAAGGTAAAGTGGAAAAGAGCAATGGATTTTGAACCAAAAGAACTTGGATGAATTCTAGACTCTGCTACTTCATCACTTTGTGGCCTTGGGCAAGTCACTTTCTCTTTTGGGACCTCCCCATAACTAAAAAATAGGGAGGTTAAACCATATGATCTTGAAGATTCCTTCCAATCTCATTTTGCTTCTGTAAGGTAATGACATCCATCAGTGGAAAGACTTTGGTTTGCTATTTTTCCTTTTTTGTTTTCTCCTTTTGCCTTCTGCAGTCTTCATTTTGTTTCTGAGTGTGAATCAGAATTCGGATTTGAAGGGATAGGATTTTGTTAGATATTTTTGTTATATTTTTCTTCACTACAGAAATCCTTTCCTAAACAAAGAATCCGTCTCTTGGCTGTCAGGCTGGTCGATGGCTTTTGGAACCGATGTTGATTTAGTATTGCTGGGGTGCTTTTTTCCTCAAACTGAGCATCATGCTGGGTTGATCTCATGAAGTCAATAATGAACATGTCTTACATTAAGAGTAGATAAACGTGCTTAAAATAGTAGAATAGGGATATCGTATTGCATGTTGGCATTCTCTTGATCAAGTATAACTTTGTTCTCTTTGGAGGGTATAGATGTGGGAAAATGTATAACACAACTTGAAAAGTTCTGTTATTCCTTAACTTGAATAAAACATTGGTCAAACAAACCACAGAGGCATTTTTCCTGGGAAACATTCTATTGCACTTTACCAAAAGAATGAATTTAACATATTGCATTTCTAGCACCATGTACTTGGACATGTTATTTTGCCAAAATGAACTGACAAAATTGAATTGCTTATATTTGAGGAGAGATTTTAAATGTTTGGTGGGAGTGGGGGACTGTAGAACAGGAACATCAAATGATATAATATAAGATTGAGGCAATGGGAGCAAAAGGAAGATAGCAAGTGTTCTAGAAAGATTGGAGGAGAAAGATTATCTTCTGGGGTAAATAGATTCAACTAAACAGAGCAGTACTTGAGTTGAAACTAGAGGCAACCTAAAATACATCCTGCAGGATTATACAAAGGCTCACACATTAAATACATATCTATAAATACCTAAAGTCTCCCTCTTGCAGTTCGGAGAAGAGTTCATAGTCTAATTTCACTGGCACATAAATTTAGAGCAAGTAATACTATGAAAAATGGCTAGGAAATAGTATGGAGTCATATCCTATTAATATACACATAGGATTCATCTTAAGAAAGGCAAAAACAATTAAAATGAGAGAATTTTAATTTCTTGTGGTACATGGTATAAATTCACTTGAAAAGACTTTTAGAACACTTTAGAATGTGTTGGCTGCCATTCTTTTTAGACAGTTCTTAAATTATTAGTTCATTATCCTGCAAAATTTGAGTTTTACTCATGGACTACAGGGCTTAATGTTGATAAAAGTGTTGGGTTTATGAATTTACACTAAGCTGCTACTTGAAGTTAGTTATTCGTACTATTAATACATGCCTACATGATACATATATGCATATGTACATTTCACTTATATAACTCCTGTGAGGATAAAGGAAATCCAGTTTTCATTTTTAAAAAGTGATCACCTTATTGTGTAACATTTGCCCTTAAAATTTAACATTTAAATAATAAAGCCTGTGACATTTGAGCCTCTTTTATTGAGCTTAAAGTACTCTTCTGTTCTCATTCTTATGTGTGTTCTTTATTTTTAAAAGAGAAAATGAAATTATAAAAATTAACAATGAACGAGGTAAGATCATAACAAATCCAGAAAATAAAAGGAATTATTAGACCTGCCAATTCACAGTTGCATGTCAATAGAACTGAGAACTCAGAGTCAATTATTTACAAAACTATGAACTACTCAAACTAATAGAGTGCCAAATGGAGATTTCCAGTAACTTAATCACAGTAATAGATATAGAAAAGAATTCATAAAATGTGGGAAAGGGACCCTAATTCATATACTTTTACAGATAAATCTTTCAAAATTTTAAAGAGAAATTAATAGATAAATCTTTAGGACGACTCTACTGAGATTCTTTTATAAGACTAGTCTACCTTTTTATTGAGACTATTCAAACTAAGAATAAGGCAAAGAATGAATATCAAATTTAAAATAATAAATAATGTCCTGGTCAAATTACCTCATAATTGTTTTTAAATCATTAAAATTAATTTGATTTTATACCAAGAATTCAAGAGTGATTCAGCATTGGGCAAACAATGGGCAAAATTAATTTTATTAAAAACACAAATTCCAAAATCACATGATTATTATAACAACTGCAGAAAAAGTATTTGATAAATAACCATATTTATGTTAAAACAAAACAAAAGAAGAAAAACATGAAGTCTAGACAGATATATCTTTTTTCTATAATAAAGAATATCTTTCAACAACCAAATACTTGTAATATATGCAATGGAGAAGCACTGAAAGCTTTCCATATGATTTCAGGAATAAATCAAGGTGCCCCCTCAACCAAATATCATTTGATATAATTTTAGAAATTCTTGCAGTAACAATAGTCATTAAAAATATCAAAAAGAGACATATAATAAAGGGGAAACAAACATCTTATTTGCTAATGTAACAACAGTTAGCTTAGAAAATGCTAGGAATCAGATAAGAAACTAAGTAAAACAATAGTTCCAGTAAAGTTGTAAGCTATAAAAAATGACATATCACTATCTCTACATAATAATAAAAAAATCCAGGAGTCACTATTCAAAATTGCTATAAATTATCCAAAATATCTGGAAGTCAATTTACCAAAACAGAAAATATTTGTGTAGATTCAATCACAAAACTATCTTTAAAGAAATAAAGAACAACTTAAAATATCAAGGAATTTAGTGCTTATTGCTATACAAAGATAATATAATGAAAAAGGGAGAATTAAGTATAGACTTAGTACTATACCAATCTATATAACAAAAGAATAGCTTCCAGAGCTACATAAAATACAAAAAGAGCTAGACAAAATAACAAAATTCGTTCGGAGAAAACAATGATCTAAAATACAAAGGGAAATAATGAAAAAAATGGTAGGAATGAGCAGGGAATAGTTTTCCAGATCTTAAGATATATTTCAAAGCATCATCATTAAGTCCATTTGATATGGGTTGAAATTATTTCCTTTTCAATAAGCTAGGAAAAATTTTTATAGCCAGTTCCTCTGATAAAGGCCTAATATCTCAAATAAATGGAGAATTGAGTCAAATTTATAAGAATACAAGTCATTCCCCAGTTGACAAATGGCCAAAGGATATGAGTGGGCAGTTTTCAGAAAAAGAAATCAATGCTATTTAGTCAAAGGAAAAAATGTTCTAAATATCTATTGATTAGAGAAATGTAAATTCAAACAACTCTGAGGTATCACCTCATACCTAACAGAATGGATAATATGACAGTAACAGTAAAGGAAAGTGATAAATGATGGAGGGATGTGGCAAAATTGGAACACAAGTGCAACAATGTTGGTGGAGTTATGAACTGATCTGACCATTCTGTAAGGCAATTTGGAACTTTGTCCAAAGGGATATAAAATTATGCATGCCCTTTGACACAATCTGTATCTCAAAGGAATCAAAAAATGTAAAAAGACTTATTTGTAGGAAATATTTATAGCAGATCTTTTTGTGATGGCAAAGAATTGGAAAGTGAAGGGATATCCATTAATTTGTGAATGGCTTGACAAATTGTGGCAAATGACCGTGGTGGAATACCATTAAACTGTAAGAAATGATGAGCAAGATGATTTCAAAAAACCTGGAAAGTTCTACATTAACTGAGATCAAGTGAAGTAAACAAAACTAGGAGAAAATCATTGACAGAAACAACAATATTGTTTAATGATCAACTGTGAAAGATTTTGCTATTTTCAGCAACAAATGATCAAACAAAATTCTGAAGGACTTATAACAAAGAATGCTATCTACCTCCAGAGAAAGAACTGGTGGAATCTGAATGCAGATTGAAGTATATTATTTTTAACTTTTTTATTTGTGTGTTTTTATTTTGGAGTTTTGGATTTATAAAACTTGCAAACTGACCAATATGAAAATATATTTCCATGATCATACATGAATAATAACCCAGTTCAAATTGCTTACATCTCAGGGACTGGGGAAGAAAGGGAGGGAGGCAAACAATTTGGATCTTATAATCTCAGAAATTTTTATTACATGTAATTAGGAAAAATATTTTTAAAAAGCTGTTTCCCTTTTTGTCTTAAGAATTAATTCTTGAGCATTTCACATCCCTCTTGGACTAATTTTCTCTGAATCCTTTTGAGACCATGGGGATCAACCTCTTTCCTCAGAAACATCTGAAATGTGCTTTCATGGAATCAAAGCTGTGTTTCAAACTATTCTTAGTTATCCTCTCTTTTTTTAATCACAAACCTTAAGATATATTAGTCACTTTCCCACATTTTCCTTCATTTCCACCCTAGCAACCAGTTCTTCGAGCTAATGAGAATCAGATGCAGAATATAATTTTCTCTTCCAAATTTTGAAGGATGAAATATCATTCAATCAAATGAATAATCTATTATTTGCCTTGTTGCTCCACTTGGAGTAGGGAGAGGGGGAGAGAGAGAGAGACAGACAGACAGACAGACACAGAGAGACAGAGACAGAGAAACATAGAAATAGAGACAGAGACAGAGACAGAGAGAGAACTCCAACATATGTTCAGATAATTGTGGTTCCCCATCATTAATATCTCATACCTCTGCATTAGGCTTGTGATTTGCTTCCCAAATTTTCATCTATTTTGAATAATAGCAGAAATTATGCAGAATTAACATTAACTGGATAATGTTATATTTCTTTCTTTCTGTTCAAATGACTTTGAATATTCTTTAATGATAAAAATCACTAGAATTTCTCTTTCCTTTTGCCTACAAATAAATATTTTCTGTAAAGTTTCTGCTTTACATTATGATTACTGCACTTCTTCACATGATCATGCCTCTTATTTCTTTTGAATAAGGAATACACACAGACACACACACACACACACACACATTCACACCTACCAGTAGCCAGAGTCCAATTATGGACTTCATCCTACCAAGTTTTTTTTTTAAACCCTTGTACTTCCGTGTATTGTCTCATAGGTGGAAGATTGGTAAGGGTGGGCAATGGGGGTCAAGTGACTTGCCCAGGGTCACACAGCTGGGAAGTGGCTGAGGCCGGGTTTGAACCTAGGACCTCCCGTCTCTAGGCCTGACTCCACTGAGCTACCCAGCTGCCCCCCATCCTACCAAGTTTAATTAATAGCTATGAAATCAAATTTACTCCCATACATTCTTCTCGTTTGATCCCTAACATTTTGTCATTTATATACTAACACTAGAAACCATTAGGTTTTATTATTGACTCCTCAGATTTTGACTCTCATAAATTCTTTAATATCTAAGCTGATAATCTTCTTCCTTTGTGACTTCTTTCACAAAGTGTGGGATTATATAGTCTGTTTCCGCCTCAGTACTTTATGTTCAAAGTCCCTTTGATTAGATGTACAAGATATTGGGCAAGTGTATTCTTACCTATCTTCATTTTATCTGCTCTATTTATGTCCAGGAATCTGTCAGCCCTACATTGTAAGCCATGATCCAGAAATCTAAATCTTAATTCAGATATCACCTTCTTACTCACCTCTTCACTTCTCAAGTTAATTTTTCTTCTGTATCCCTTACTTTCAATGAGCAAAAGAAAAAATTAATAATATATAAGGCTATGGTCTTCAATTTCTTGCCCAGACTATAATCATTGTAAATACTTTTTTAAGATCCTTTCTAGTTGTGTCATTCAAATCCATGGTAGTCACCAGAAGTAGATATTTGCAACCTGGTTTTAATAAAAACTTCTCCATTATGTCTATTTACATAGGGACTACTATGTGTCTGCCTAACAAAACAAAATAAACAATAAAAACAAATTAAAAGGGTATGATTAAACATGCATTCTAAGTTCAACAGGTCTACCTCTGGAGATGGGTGGCATTTTTCATCATAAGTCTTTTGGAATTGATGTGGATAGTTAAGTGTTAGCTAAGTCTTTCATAGCTGATCATCCATATGATATTGTTGCTATTATGCACAGTTTTTCCTGGTTCTTCTCACTTCACTTTGTATAAGTTCATATGTCTTCCCAGATTTTTCTGAAACCATACTGCATATAATTCCTTATAGCACAATAGTATTTTATCATGATCATATACCACATCTTGAATAGCCATTCCCCAATTGATAGGCGTCTCCTTCATTTCCAATTTTTTGCCAATGCCATAAATATTTTTGTGTAAATAGATTATTTCCCCTTTTCTTTGATTTCTTTGGGATACATATCTAATAGTGGTATTTCTGGGTCAAAGGATATCCATATTTCTGTAGTCCTTTGGGTATAATTCCAAATTATTTTCCAGAAAAACAAGACTAGTTTTGTAAGTCCACTCCATTAATGTCCAAAATTGTCATTTTCCATTCTGTCATGTTAGCCAGTTGGATATGTATGAAATTGTACCTCAGAGTTGTTTTAATTTGTACCTCTGTAATTAGTACTCATTTAGAGCATTTATGTGACTATTGAGAGCTTCGATTTCTTCCTCTGAAAATACCTGTTCATATCCTTTGACCATTTATCATCTAGGGAATAGCATTTATTTTTATAAAATTTCCCTCAGGTTTCTGCTTTCCTTCAAATTTTGACTGAATTCATTTCATTTTTGCAAAAATACAATCAATATTATCCATCTTATATTCTGTGGTGCTTTCTCTTATTTTCTTATGGACGCTTTTCTTATGCATTGATCTAACAGATATATTTTTCCATCTTCTCCTAATTTACTTATGATATCACCGTATATCTAAATTACTAATCCATTTTTGCCTTAATTTGCTATATGATGTGAAATGTTGGCTATGCTTAGTTTCTGCCAACCCTTTATTCAGTTTTCCCAGCAATTTTTT
Organism: Gracilinanus agilis; assembly: GCF_016433145.1. Lineage (NCBI taxonomy): Eukaryota > Metazoa > Chordata > Mammalia > Didelphimorphia > Didelphidae > Gracilinanus > Gracilinanus agilis. Next base: position 120,850,739 of record NC_058131.1, on the reverse strand, counting down.
GTCAAATGTTGAATTCTTAACTCCAAACCATGATGATTATCCCTTTGTAATTCAGTTGGAAATCTGAAATGGCTAGGCTACCTTCCTTCACATTTTTAAAATTTATTCCTGTTATATTCTTGACCTTTATTCTTCCATATAAATTTTTACTAATTTTTCTAGCTCTAAAAATAATTCTTTGTTAATATTATTTGTATGGCATTGAAAAAACAAGTTAACAGCTAAAATTGTCATTTTGTTTTTTTGGCTCAGTTTGTCCATGATAGAGTAAAATTTTCTTCAATTGTTTGAATTTGGCTTTATTTCTATGAAAGTGTTTTATAATTGTGTGTATTTAATTCCTAGATTTATCTTAACAGATAAGACATCCAAGTATTTTATATTGACAGTCATTATTTTAAATGAGTTTTTCTTTCTCTTGGTGCTAGGTTTTGTTAGTAGTATAGAAAAATGCTGATGATTTATGTGGGTTTATTTTATAACCTGTTGCTTTCTTGAATCTGTTTGAACTAGTTTTTTAGTTGATTCCCTAGGGTTCTTTAAGTATACTTACATCATTTTATATATATATATATAATCTTATATCATCTGCAAAGAATGATAGTTTTATTTCCTAGAATTTTTATTCTTTCAATATTTTTTCTTGTTTTATTGCTAAAGTTAGCATTCTAGTATAATATTGAATAATAATGGGGCATATAGGAGATGAAGTTGATAGAGTGTTGGACTTAACAGTCAGAAAACTTATCTTCATGATTTTAAATCTGACTTCAGACACTTACCAGCTTTGTGACCATGGGAAAGTCACTTAATCCTATTTCCCTCAGTTTCTTCATCTATAAAATGATCTGTAAAAGGACAGAAAAATACTACAGTATCTTTGACAAGAAAACCCTAAATTTGGTCAAAAAGAATTGGAAATAATTGTAAAATGAACAACAAAAATTGATTAATTGTAGTGATAATGGACCTTCTTATTCCCCCCCCTTTAACTTTGGGGAGGATTTCAAGTTTATACCTATTATAGTTAATGTTTACTCTTGTTTTTAAATATATACTACTTAATATTTTAAGAAAGGTTCCTTTGATTCCTATGTTCCTAGTGTTTTTAGTGGGAATATTGAATTCTATGAAAAGCTTTTTCTGTATTGATTGATATAATCATATGATTTTTGTTGCTCATGTTATTGATATGGACAATTATTCTGTTAGTTGTCCTAATATTGAACCAGCTCTGCATTCCTAGTGTAAATCACTACTGAGTCATAGAATATGGTCTTTGTGGTATATTTCTATAATCTCTTTGCTACAACTTTATTTTAAAATTTCACATTATAACTAATTATTTAATATTGCATTAGAGATGCTAGCAGCAGCAGTGAGAAAAAAACAAAATTGAAGAAATCAAGATGGGAAAAGAAGTAATAAAATTATCTCTTTTCATAGATGATTTGTTGATATAGATATAGATACAAATATAGATATAGATATAGAACATATGAAAAAATATTAGACTCAGCTAAAATAGTTGAAATAAATGATCAATAATTTTAGCAAGCTAACAGTATATAAAATAAACCCACCTAAATCATAAGCACTTCTATATATCCCCAACAAAGTCTTACAAGAAGAGATAGTAAAAAGTAACCCATTTATAACCAAAGATAGAATAAAATGCTTAGGAGCATACCTGCCAAAACAAAATCAGGAACTACATCAACATAATTATAAAACACTTTTTATATAAATAAAGTCAGATTTGAATAATTGGAGAAATATTAAATGCTCATGGGTAAATAGACTATAATTAAAATGTCAATTCTATTTAACCTATACATTCAATACCATCCCAATTAGATACCAAAAAATATTTAATTGAACTAGAAAAAAATAACAAAATTCAATTTGAAAAACAAGCAGTCAAAAATATAAAAGGAATTAGAGGAAAAAACATAAAGGAAATTTAATAATTCCAGATTTTAAACTGTGTTGCAAAGCAGTAATTATGAAAATTATCTTGTGCTGTCTAGGAAATAGAAAATAGTCCGATGGAACAGAACAGACATACAACAAACAGCCATAAAAGATTATGGTAATGTGGTTGAGAAAACTAAGGAACTTTCCTTTTTTGAAAAGAATTCACTATTTGCTAAAATTTTGGGGAAAACTAGGATAGTTGTCTGGCAGAAACTAGATAAAAAACAATATGCTACACCATTTACAGAGATACAATCAAAATGGATACATGACCTAGAAATAAAGGGAGATATCATAAGCCATTTAGGACAAGGAACATATTACCTGTTAGATTTATAAACAGGAGAAGAATTTATGAATAAACAAGATAGAAAGGATTGTGAGATTATAAAATGAATAATTTTGATTACAGTAAATTAAAAAGGGTTTCTACAAATTAAAACTAACATAGCCGAGGGGAGAAAATTATAGACAATTTCTTGAATAGAGGTCTCATATTTGAATTGTATAGATAACTTTGTCAAATTCATAAAATATGAGTCTTTATTGATAAATGCCTAAAAGATATGAATATAATAGATTACTGTCTATTTCCCAAGGTGGTCAGGGAAGTGCCATAAAAATGATAAGCAGATAGACATACCCAAGTTATTCTATAGACTTTCTAGATTACTATAAAATCATATTATAATAGAAATAATGTTGTTTACCTACATGCCTTAAAACAGTACATATATGTTCATATTTCCAGGATCCTTTGTGGATTGCTTTTGTATTTATGGGAATATGCTTAATGCATTGCCAAGGACAGGTCCCATTTGATGTTCACCACTTAATGGCCATTCATTTACTTTCCCCAAATAAATTATGCAAAGCAACCAATGAGAAGTTGGGGGAAAATCCTTTGGTGTTTGCCATACATCTCTGGTGAACTTTGGACTGTTTCCCTGCCATGAAGTGCTCTAGATGAAATACTGGGAAGAACTGAGCCTGAACTTATTTGTTTAAAGGGAGGGTGGAACTGACTCATGCTGTCTCAGAAATTAGGTACACCCTGAGAAGGGGGGAAACTTGTACAAGATGAGTTAGCAAAACCTAAATTCCAAGCAATCAGGAAGAGAAGGAAAGTCATATTTAGACAATGGTTCAAGTGTTCAAAGCTATCCTTAGGGCATGACAAATGAGAGTAATTGCCTGTCCTTGCTTTTGGAGGGTCTTGCTTATATTTTTTTGTAGATGAGAAATGATTCAAGAAAGGAGCCTTCCAGCTATGGGCTGGGGAGGCCTGGGGGAAGAAAGGGAGGACAGGAGACCTGAAACAATATGATGAACCCATAACTTCCAATGACACACTCTATTCAATTCCAATCAAGGGAAGCTAGTAATGTTGCTGGAATCCAAACAAATCAGACAAGTACCTACTAAGTGCCTACTTTCTCAAGGCTCAGTGCTAAGTGCTAGAGATTCAATTATGAAAAATCATCTCTGCCTTCAAGGAGTTTACATTTTATTCAAAGCATATAATTAGAAAATTATATATGAAGTAATTTGAGGAGGGAGATAGCAATTTGGTGACTTGTTTTCCTTTTAAGACAATTTTGGACATTAATTTGAACATTATTTCACCTGAATAAAATCTAAGTGTTTTAGGTGGGTTGTTTGGGTTGATAAAGCATTCAAAAGACATTTTTAAATTTTATTTAATTGATTAAGAGTATTTTTCCATGGTTACATGATTCATGTTCCCTCCCCCTCTCATAGCCAACACCCAATTCCATTCAGTTTTACATGTGTCTGATCAAGACCTATTTCCATATTATTGATATTTGCTCTAGGGTGATGGCCAGTTAAACATTTTGTAAGTGACTACTATGTGCCAGGCATTCTAGTAAGCAGAGAGAATTGGATTTTCTTTCATTTTTTCCCCCCTTAAGCGACCAGTCCTGGGAAAACCAAACTTATTAGGCAAAGAACCGGTCAAGCTAACCCCATAATTCACTGACTTTGTTTTTTCCTCCTGAAATTTGTAATTGTGATCTTTGGAGAATTGGCAATAATAGGCAAGGATGCTGCCAGCATAAAGGAAGATCCAGTACAGTTGTGCTGAAGATATCTTTTCTTCAGATCTTATAATAACCTTGCCTTGTACGGCCCTGCCTCAGTGCAATGCAGTCCTTCTCATCAGAAAAAGCACTTCTATAATTTTCTTTTTTTACTGTTTCTAAAGCCAACCATCTTCAAAAATGATTAAGGGGGCTCTATAGCACGCTTTTAAAGAGGATCTTGGGAAACACTCTAAACCAGGAGATCAGAAATTAAGAACTCTGACAGACTGAGAATGGATTCTTGTCTTCTGAAAAGGCAAACCTGGCATTCCCAGCTTCGGGCTCATGACTGTCACTTGCTAAAGATTGTAGGCTCTCCGTAAATAGCATAAACACACCGCTCTCACTGGGACAACATAGAAAATTAGCAATGGAGTGAAAACAGCCCCATCCAAATGTCTCCTCTTTGCCCTCAATAAAACAGCCCACAGCTTGAGAGACTGGGAAAATTTCTCAGCAGACACTTTTAGTTAAACAAAGCATTTTGCATACCTCCGGTATAAGGGTGATATTTATTTTTTTTCATTATTCATGAAACAACTTTAATCTGAATGCTGATTTTCCGAAGAGAACGCTCAGTTACAACATGGCAGAACTCATGCTGCGTCGTAGCTGAAGATGTCACCCACAATAAACATGAACCGCTGTGACAATGGGATGGCAGAAGGTGAAGAATTGCTTTTCTTGTGGGGGGGTGGTACGCGTTGAGAAAGGGAGAGATGCATTTGATTGTGTTTACAAGATTCATTCACAGCACAGCAGGCAGTATTCACACTATAATATTCACCCTAACACAGATAATTTGATTTTCAACCTGGTTATCATGCATTCAGACATAGCAATACATGAAAATATATGCTTTAGCAGTGCATTTTAAACAAGGTTGCACACTTTAAGTCGGAATATATTAGAGGTGAGTGTTGAAGTTAGAGAGTGGAGAAGTCCTAGAAAGCTCCATTCAGCACATGGCATATGTTAGGAAATTACTCAAAAAAATCCTTTTTAATTTATGCTCCAGATGCTGACAATACATACAGTATGCAGTAGAAATCGTAGATTTGCTTGATTTTGAACTTCTCAGAGTTTGAGAAGGTATCCCTCTAACTTTCCAAGGTTTGAAAATAAATTGAATATCAAAATCCTGCGGACATCATTTGCCTCATCTTTTGGGCCCCCAACATTTGTCTTGTGGTGGTCTAGAGATGGAGAGAACCTTGTTCTCTAATTTGACAGATAAGAAAACCAAGTTTGCAAAGATTAAAAATGTCACCAGGGGTAAATAAGCTTTTCAACGTAGAAGCCAACTCTCAATTTAAAGACGTCTCTTTCCATAACATCATACTATTTTTCATTATTAAATGATTACTTAAATTAAATGCTTTGATAACTTGAACAGTATCCAAATGAGGGCAACCAGGATGGTGAAGAGTCTTGATGTCATTCAATAGGAAGATCAAATGATGATGTTCAGGGTGTTTAAAATGGAGAGAAGACAAGAAGTACATGATTGTTCTCTTTAAGTATTTCAGAAATTGTCTTATAGGAGAAGGATTCAATTTATTTGTGTCAGAATAGGGGCAGAAGTAGAAGCAATGAGTAAAAAAATCCACAGAAGTCAATGTAGGATTGATGTCAGGAAAAACTTCCTTGTAATTAGGGTTATCTAGAAGTAGAATGTGCTTTTTCAAAGGGTAATGGGTTCTGCTTCACTGGAAGGCAGCAAGGTTGGCCAACCATTTCCCACACGTGTTATAGAAAAGATTTCTTGTTCAAGGTATGGGTTGGATAAAGAACATCTGAGGCGCAACTTCAAGAGTAGAAAACTGAAATGTATCGGACAACCAGATAAAATTTAAGAATGTTCATAATGCAGTCAACTCAATAAGATAATAATTTGAATAGAAAATGAAAGTCTGAAAGAATGAGGCTCTATCTGGCCATACGAAGCCAAACTATCCATATATAATGTTTCCATAATAACAGAAGTATTCTATCCTTCTAACCTCTGATATCCAAGCTGCAAAATCAGAAAGATTAATTCACTGTCAAGTTCATTTCACTTGTACTTCTTACCTCTTAAGGTGTTATTAAAAAAAAAAGTATTTTTTTTTCTAACAAGGGGAAGCTGCAATGGATAGCACTGTTCGGTAAAACCTTGGCTTTTTTAAATTTTAAACCCACCTCAGCCATAGAACAATTACTGAAGCAATATAGATTTATAGCTTTACAAATTTAATTCTTTTTTCTCAGTGATAAATTTATTTTTTTAAGTATGGTGGCTAAAGAGTTTAATTTGGGACATCAGTGAAACATTCATTGACCATGGCTTAGAAGTTTCTCTACTCAATACCACTGGAACTATTGGAGAACTGTAACATGTCAAGAGTATGTATGGAAAAGAATGACTAGACAAAGCAGTTCAGGGATGAAGATAAAGGAGTCAATTTCATCTTTAAAATAAAACACATTTAGAGATCCAGAAAAAATTTCCATTTCTTTTTTTACCCAATGACTATCTAGTTTATATTTAGGTATTAGGCCAAAATGTATTTTACTGAAAAAAATATCACTCTACATGATTTTCCCAGTTCAGTCAAAATTAGAGTTTTATAAAGCTCCTCAAAATCCAGTAGGTCAATTCAAAAGTTTTGCTTCTCAATTCTATCCATGTTCCACATATTTGACACCCACTGAAGTCATTCAGAGTTCTGCATGGGATGAGTTAGGGCTAAGTATTATAAATCTTCACTGAGAACCAAGTCAGATCAAATGAATTTCAATTATAAAAGAAAGGATTTAAATTAACTATGAAGAAGAATTACCTAACAGAGGAAAGAATTAAACATTGTAGTAGATTATTAGAGAATCTACAATATTAACCCTTTCTTCTATCATACTATCTACCACATTGGTAGCTTGCTCTTAAATATGATAATTATAGGAAATTGTATGATTATACTTAGAAAACTATTACACAAAATTGCTTTATAAAAAGTTTCATATATTTCAAAGAAATTTTATAAATTTTCTAAAATAATAATATTTTAAATATTTTAAAATAATAAAATTTTCTAAAAGCAAGTAAATTCAATTCTGCCAGAAAAACATAAGACATAATATAAAGAAGGAGAATTCTACATAGAAAAGTAAACTTTAATGAAAAAAAAGATAAAATTTTTAAATCCAAATTATTTAAATTTATATAAGACTTTACCTCAAAATTTACTAAATTTGATGAGAAATTCAATATAGCGTATTTGTGGAATATATAAAAGCTGCCAGTTTTTTCTATACTATCATTAGGGGAAAAGTCTGTGGATTACTATATTATGATCAAAATTATATGCATATTCATTTAACCCTCATATAATATAGAATACTTGAAAAAAAAACACAGGAAAGCAAATCAAAGCCATAGATGAAAATAAAGAAGACTCTTTCAACTCACAAACTTTCAGAAGCTTTCCATTGCTAGCTTTATTTTGCATTTGTATAAATGGATTCTACACATTAATTTGTTGAGTTTTTAAAATTAACTTTCTTTCCTCTCTCTACTGCAATTATTCCAGAGTATTCGGAGAAACTTTTTTTTAATCCTATTCTGTACCGGTTTCTACTCTATCATCTGTAAGCACTATCCCAAGAATATCTCTTAGAGATTTTTTTAAAAGTCTTGATCTGTGAGTCTACCAATTTGGGGAATTCCAATTTTGAAAACTCACTTCATTAATGCATATTAACATGCTATCTATAATTAATAATTGAAAACAATTGCTTCAGTCTTTAGAGGTTAAGTGACCTACTCATGGTTATGCAACTTTATATATATTTTTGTTTTTACATATCCTAATTTTCTTCCTTACTAGAAGGTAAGATACTTAAAGGCATGGACTGCTTCTTTTTTTCTTTTTTTAAATTAAATATTCATTTTTATCATGAACTTAATATCAACAATCACAGAAAGAAAGAAAAGGATATGTATAAAAAACTAAAATTCTGATACATAGTTTATATTTTGAAAGAATAAACAAGTATTCTGTACAAATATGTAGAGTTATAAAAATCTTTAAACGGTAGTAAAAGTTGCTATTTTTGTGTTCCCTTCTACACATACTTTTTTTATATCTATCAGTAATCTTCCCCCCATCTACCTGTTTGTCTTTGTATCTACAACAACCAACCAAATACCGAGACAAGAGTATTTTAAAATGCTTGTTAACTGATTAATTAACTTAACTTCTCAACTCTAAGCCCAATTGTTTGTTCCTTGGATTTGACAAACTCTTCTTTAATATGAACAAGGACATTCATTCTTCTTTGTATGTTCTGACACTCATAGCCAATTCATTTCCTCCTACTTGCTTAGCTGGGGTTGGGATCTCAAACTATTAAATTAAAGTTTAGTTCATTCACACTCATTAAAGGCTCTATACCACTATCCTATTTGAGAGGCAAAGTCTCTTCATTGTGAGAAGAAGCTACAAAACTGATTCAATAAATTCAACAGAATTTTCAAGGGAATTCACAAAGAAGGAACATTCTCACTTGTCTCAACCTTTGTTTATTATCCCATCCCATCACTCTCCTTTCAAGGAAAAGTATCTCATTTTTTAAAGGAAAAAAAAAAGATTTGGAAGCCCTGATTGTTTAATGGGACTCATCATCCCCATCCTTTTCAAATCCTAACGAGCAGTAAAAGAGAAATATGTAGATGATCAACAAATTTCAAAGTATTTGGAGAGGGCATCTTCCTAATGATCCCCTCCCAACGTCTACTTCCAGCAGTCTTGGGGAAGCAGGGGAAGGAATTAACTACAGTAACATCTACTGAATTTGCCAATGAAGATGATGGTACTCCTATTTCTGCTCCATATTAAGAGACTAGAAGTTTAATTCGTACTTTATGCTTTCTCTAGAGAAGGAATCATATGTGGTCTAAAATGATAATTATATATACATATACATATATATATACAATATGTATCTATAAATAGATTTTTAACCAATTGTATTTCCTATAATCTATACTAAGGCTTTATACAATGTCAGATTTGGGCCAGTTATGCAACTTATATTTGAACAAGTATAGTGCTGATCCAACAAACATTTAATATTATATATTTGAGGAATAATGCTCGGTACTATAGGTTAGAGATAGGCAGCTAGACAGTTCAAAGGATAGAATGCTAGGTCTGGAGTCAGGAATACCTGAGTAGAAATCTGCCCTCAGACACTTACTAGTTGCATGATTGTGGGCAAGTCACAACCTCTGTTTGCCATAATCCACTGGAGAGGCAAACCATTTCAGTGTCTTTGCCAAGAAAGCCTCATGGACAATATGGTCCACAAAGTCATAAAGACTCAGACATGTCTGAATGACTGAGCAATAGCTTAAGATACAGAATCTTCTCTTTCTGATATGATTAAAGTTGAAATATATTCATCTAAATATTAATTTACATTCTATCCTTAAGTTAAATAGGTAGATTGAATGCATGACCTTAAAGAGTTCTAACACTCTTCAGTTTTAATATTCTCATTGGATTATGTCCTTAGACTATAAGGAGGAAAAAACTGGATTCAAGCTTTATTTAGTTCAGTTGTTCAGTAATTTCAGTCATGTCTGACTCTTCGTGACCCTCTGGATCATACTGTCCATGAGGTTTTTTTGGCAAAGACATTGAAGTGGTTTGCCATTCATTCTCCAGCTCATTTTATAGATCAGGAAATTGAGGCAAACAGGGTTAAGTGACTTATCTAGGGTCACATAGGTAGTAAATATCCGAGTCCAGATTTTAACTTAGAAAAAAGAGTTTTCCTGACTCTAGACCTGGTACTCTATCCTCTGCATCACTTCACTATTCATTTAGTTCAAGCTGAGCAACCATTCCCACATTGTGCTCATTTTAAAGTACAAATATCAACCTTTTTTTATTTTATCCATCTTTAGTTTAAAGTTTTCTCTGTCACCCAACGTAATAATTTTAAATGGATTTCTGATTTATAGCCTGGCATTTTACCAGTGAGTGGTTGAATTTCTAATGTTAACAGAAATAAAAATCTTTTAAATTGTAAATTTCTTCTTAGAGCACAAGCTCTTTAATATCAGATACACCCAATACATTTTCTTTATTTATAATTTAGCAGAGTATCTGAGTACTTAATGAATGTCATTTGTAATTTCTAGTTTTTGATTGTGGCACTGAAAAAATTAGAATAAGAATATCCAACTCATAAATAGAAGAAAGCAAATAACACCTTGGCTAAATTTAGAATGAATCTTCTCTTGTCTCTCTCATTCCACTGAACTTTGCTGAAATTACGGAGACTAGCTCTCCTCGGTAGTTATTGCCAACACAGCATCCTCATGCTGCTTTAAAAAATGATGGGCACAATTAAGGGCAGTTATTTCCTGATGAGAAGAATCACTAGCTTTGTGACCTCAGTCCCAACCCTAGTATGCCTCACAACTTACTCTCTGAATGCTGCACACTAGGACAAATACATATAGGGTTATTTTTCCTCTCTGATGCTCTATCAGGCATATCTTGTCCAAGCCCATGTCTTTGTAGGCTCACAAAAGCCATATCAGTGAATTTGCCATTTCAAAAAAAAAGTGGGAGGAGGAAGGATCGGAATCACGGTGGTATAAAAGTATGTTGTTGATGTTTTCATCAATGGATTTTGCTTCCACCCCATGCTAAGTAAAGCAGCTGGTGAATGTTATGTTACATTCTACAGATGGATCAGCAGTGGCAGGCATATAGCCCTACATATCTAGTAAACAGGTGTTTGATTTTGTGTTTTCCAGTTATCCAGAAGGAGCCAGATTATTTTCGGGGAAAGGGAGGGTGAGCTGTGGGGGAGAGGAGACCCTCCAGTAGTTGGCAAGGAGAGGAGCTGTCCCCTGCTTGGCTTTAATCCACCCATTCAGCAGACTTTGTTTTAAAGCTGGAATAACTCATCTCTGCTCTACATCTTGACTTGAAATTTAAAGGAGTGGGTAGTGGATTCTCCTAGTCACCAACACTCTTCATTAGAAAGAGATGTTTGGTCAGTTATTTGGCTTAGGCACTGGGAATACTAGCAGGGCAATATTTTTTCATAATGCCAAGAAATCCAAGTGTCAGGCTTGGTTTCTTAGATTGAGGAAATTGTCCTAGATTTAATTTATCCAGCTTCCTGGCCTCATTTATAGATCAAACGATGCTATGGTGATATTTTTTTTGGTGATGAGAAAGAACAGATGCTTTGAAAACTAACTTGTCCAGAGAGGAAATAATCTTTCTAAAGAAGGAAGAAATCAGAAAAAAATAAATTTGGTCGAACTTTTTTGTGGGCAAGTTTCCCACTTAACTGTGGGACATAATTGAGCAGTCACATATCCATTACAACCTGGTGTTTGACCATTTGAAAGCCTTTACTTTAGTCATTTTCAATGAAATCTCTTTTTTTATCATTTTTATGACTTTGGGTCCGATAGGTGTGCAAAGTAACCAAAAACAAAAAATAGGGAAGCAAAACCTTGCAATACCAAAGTGGAAGCAAAGCAACAACATAACGAAAGGACAAAAGAAAATGGGAGTACAAATGAACCAATAGCAAGACGTGAGAAAAACATGAAAAAGGTTTTCCAGAAGGGGAGTGAAGGGAAGCAATGACAGCATGTGAAATCAAAATAAAGTTTATTCATTAACAATTCATTAAGCTGAGCAAGGGAGGTTCTTAGTTTTGAAAAATATCTAATTAAAAAGAAGAAAAAATTGAAAAATTAAAAGACACCTTAATCAATTAAAGCTTTGAGGCTAAACTTTGATCTCAAGAAGAGATATCCATGCTATGTAACAAAAGTTTTCTCTAAATACTGTGGATTAGTTGTTAACCACAAATAGAGAGAGGGTAGAGTCAATTTAAAATAGTGAGATTGCTACATACAAAGGACTGTCCAAGGAGTAAATAGGGAAGCAAAACCTGGTGCCACCTGCTCCAAGAGCTGGCACTGAGTGAGAGGGTTTGCTGCTCCCTTTGACTTTATTCCTAAAATAAGCCATCAGGCCCAGGGAAAGCAGGAAAGGCAGCTGTCTGCCTCCACATGGTACTAGCTACTGGCAAGGTAGCAAGCCCAGTCTGCAACCCAATATAATGAATCAGCAGCACACGCATAGTGCTTATACTATATGGGTCATCACTCAGAGGAGTGTGGGAGCACATCTGCCTCATGAGTCTGACTTCCTAAGCAGCACCATTTCCCATCCAAATAGCCCCAGTAAGAGTTATTGCATTTTCAGTAATGGGGCCTCTCTTTGGAGAGTAAGAGAAACTTCATGGTCCTCAACAACTATCTCACTCTGTTTTCAGTAGCAAGGCTGGTTGTCCATGGATGAAGAGATAAAAGACAAAGGACTAACCATTACTATGGGCCAGGAACAAATAGAAAAGCATGATATTACTCTTTCAGTGACCATATATTTCAATGAAGGAGGAAATATATGCTAAGTAGTGGGGGTAGCGAAAAATAGATTTTAGTCTAGAATAGGGGTGCTTAAACTGGTTGTATCCTTATTGTGAATTTGATAAAATTCATGAACTTCTCAGAATAATGTTTTTAAATGTATAAAATAAAATACAAAGGAATAAAAAAAAAAGCTAAAGACATTGAATATAAACCTCTCACATATATATATAGTAGTTATATATATATATATATTTACATATATGTATAAAGGAATGTGTTTGTAGAGGTATATGAGTGTGTGTGCATGTGTTTGTGCATACATGAAGGTTTTGTCTTGCTCTGGCCCAGATTAGCAAAAATGGAGGCACCTTGCTTTCCTTCTTCCTCTCATCATGTGGAAAGTGATGGTATCCTTTGATTGGTTATATCTCTAGAATGTTATTCCTTTAAAACTTGTGCAGCCTGGGAAAGTCTTTTCCCTTCTCCTGAACATACTTGTTGCATCCAGATGATAAGAATGAAGATCACAATTCACAAGATGGACCCCTTTCTTCTACCCCAACTCCAAGATGGATTTGGAGGGGGAGTTTGTGTTTTGTTTCATTTGTCCTCCTCAGTTTCAGGTAACAGCAGCAATCCTTAGCAGATCGAAGAGTTCAAGTTATGCCAACTTTAGAACTAGAATTTTCATAAAGATTTTGCCAACCAGCCCCTCAGAGAAGCCTAAGTCAGAGTATCTTGGATTTAAGCTCAAGGACAATTTTGAAACTACAACTTAAGACCATGCCCTGTTGAAATCGAGCTCAGCTATGAATGTGTTACTTCAAAGGCTAGTTTAATAAGGTGGAGGGAGGCTAGAATTAAGCCCAGTATTTGGGGGAATAAATGTGTTTCTTTATGATTACACTTTTAAAGGTAAATATTGTTTTATAAAAGCCATTCCAATTGTTAGTAAATAAATGGAACTGGGATACAGAGGAACCATTCCCTACACTTTGGGGAAGACCTTCAAGTGGGAGCTGGAGTCATTTGCAGAGAGTCTAGACACCTTCAACTCTTTAAAAAGTACTGGAAATACCTGGAGGAAAAGTGAAATGTAACATATCTGACCTTTCAAAAATGGCGCCAGGGCAATCAGATATAAGGGTGTGTGTATGTTTGAGATGTGTGTATATGTATGCATATATTTGTATATGTGCTTAAGTGTGTGTATATATACATGTGTGTATATGTCAAGAGTAATATTATACATATATATTTTAAGTATGTATATAGATAGATAGATGTATGTGTTATGTACAAGTATGTACATATTCACCTACATACCTACATGCAATACACATCTAAATCAAGCCACTTATCTACCCATCTATATACACAATATATACACATACCTCAAGGGGGGAAATATTGGTACAAATGTATATGTGTATATATTATATGGACAGATAATATAGATGTGTACGTATATACATATATGCATATATTTTAGTGTTTATTTCATGATAATTCCAAGATCAAGAGATGAAAAAGTATTTGTTTCTTGGGGTCTACCTATGGGGAGGTGCATGAAAAATTGCCTGGTATTAAAAAAAATCACTCTTGGTTCTGGGCATAGCTCAGTAGAGTGAGGTTTCACAAATCAGTACATTTAGATATCCAGATGAGAGTTTCAAAGTTCCTCTCAAGTCTGGTCTGTGGACGTGAAGATGTTGGAAAATTGACTTAAGGTAGAAAAAGACTGCAGAAGGATATTTGGTTTAGGTTGATTCTATCTATCTTCAATATGTAGAACATGTATGGTACTACTTAAATGAGGGATTTTTTTTTAAGAAAAGGATCTGACATCCTCACCTTAAGCTTATTGCTTTGTTTGGAACAAAAAACTTTCACAATGCAAACATATTATTATTATTATTATTTTTATTAATTCAATTAAAAAATCTAAATGAAATTATATATCTCTTTAGAGGGTTTAATTTTTAATTCATACATACATCCAGACATAAGATAATATAAAGAAATTTTTTAAAGTATGATAGAAACAATATTTATGACCTCTGAGATGTCACAAAGAAGTTAGATAAGCTGGAGTTTCAGAAAAAATCTTCACAGAGGAGGTGGTATACAAATCTAACCAGAGAAGATAGATTTCCTCCATTTTCTTAGGATCACTCTCTTTCTTTGTGGCCTGAAAATGTCACCATGACAATTATTTTTCTTGATAATAGTAAGCAGAAGGCCATCATTAAAATCTACAGCATTGAAACAAAGAGTAGAGTGTATCTTTTTATTCATTTTCATTAGCTCACTAGGTATTTATTGGTTACCAGATCATCTAGGTAAGTCCTTCACAGATAGAAAGAGCTTGATTTTTTAAGGTATGCAAGAATAATTCCATACTATTAATAATAATTTTATTGTAGCCAGAGGTGGTATAGTAGATAGAATGCTGGGCCTGGAGTCAGGAAGTCTCATATTCCTTGGTTTGAAACTGCCCTCAGATACTTACTAGCTCTGTGACTCTGGGCAAGTCACTTAACTCTGCTTCAGTGTCCTCATCTGTAAAAAATGAGCTAGAGAAGGAAATGACAAACCACTCCAGTATCTATGCCAAGAAAACCCATTATGAGGTTATAAAGAGTCAGATATGATTAAAAAACAAAACAAAAAATAATGGTCGAAAAATTTAACAAAATTCTTTTGTTTTATAAGGATGCTTCTCTCACAGCCTAATAAGGCAGGTAGCATATTTATTTCTATCTTCATTTCATAAATGGGAATAACTAAAAACAAAAATATTAACTGACTTTCTACTGGTCTCACAGATTGTAAGTGTAAATTCAAAACTCTAACATACACTCCTTTAGACTATACCATGCTGCCTTTGTGAAAATATTCAAAATTCTGAGGCAAGATAAGGATTTAGATGACTATGAACCTTGGAACCACGCTAAGTTATAAGTGCCATACACGTGTAGAATACTATAGTTTGTAAAACACTTCTATATATGCTGATTTACCAAACTGTCTAAACAAAAGGGAGATTCTATCCTGGAGTTTTTTCAAGTATGACTCCAATTTCAATGGCATTCACTTTTTCCCCAATGAAAACAAAATAGAAATCAAAATCAACAAGAGCAAGACTAAAGACTAGCATAGGAAATTTTGTTTAATCCATGGTGAACACAGAAAATAGTTCATTAATTTAGTATATGTTAAAAAGGCCAAATTTGAGTTGGCAAATGTTGAATTTCAACAAAGCTGCAATCTGTCACCATTACTGCAAATCAGTGCAAGCTCATGGCACAGATGAATTGTACCATTATGCTGCTTTTGAATACAGAGTCTATAAACACAAACTTAAATAATATTTGTATGACTATCATAAATAAAATGATACCTGTCATATTTCCAACCTGAAAATGTAACTTATAAAAATTGGAATGACTTTATAATGTTTATAAATAATCGTTTGATGTTTGCAATTTTAAAATTGAAAATTAACTACCTTAATTTTATTAATATTTTAATGAATTTATATCTGATATGGATTAATTCATAGTTCTTTGAATATATGATATGGTACTTCTTCCTATTATGCTATATGTAATATTTTCATTAATATTATTATAAAGCTTTTGAAGCTTATTTGTGCAAAACTTGCAATTTTCATTTTAACATTGTGTACAGTTAGGTAGTTCTATTTCTCCTGCCTAATAAGGTTTTTTTTTATAATTTGCAATTTTTTAAGGAATCATAAAGAGAAAATGCACAAGAGAATTTGCAAAGAATAGAAGTAAAAAGACAGAGACAGTTTAAAAAGTTTAATGTTAAAAAGAATATATGTTTAGGAAAACAAAAAAATTTAAATCCCAGATCCAAATAATATGATCCATTATATTTATCATTGGGAATCATTTGAATTGTTACTGATATAAAGATTCTTTTGTTTGCTTTTGTGTTTGTTAATTACCAATAGATTAAAACCTAAGACACTGAAACATTATCATACAAGTACATGTGCAAAATATGTTGATAAGACAAGATTTTTCCAGAGAAAATTGGATGCTTTTAACAAGGAAAAAAATCTTTTTAGGAATCATAACATCAAAAAGATTACTTACATTCTGTATGCTTCCTTAAAGAATTGCTAAGAATAAAAAGTCTCAGTTGATAAGAGAAACAAGAATACATGAACATACTCATAGGGTCAAAATGATAATTGACAAACAATCTTCAAAGGCTTCATAATAGTAATAATAATAAATATATTATATTATATTAAAGATAATGTAATATAAAGAACTGTCCATGTCATATATTCAAAGACTCTGACAACTAATTTAATTGAGGTACTAAAATCTTCCCATTGTTTCTTGTGAGCAGATACAAAAACAGATATAAAAATATTCTTATGAGTACATATATGCCATATGTCACTATAATTGATATTAGTGGTGTGAGTGTTCATAAAAGTTGATGGATTTTAAAATAAAAATTATATGGCATGAAAGACTGTATTGAATTGTATACTAATGGTGCCCAACTGATGTTGGGGATAAATTTAGAACTACAATGACAAGTTTAAAATATGGTTCTTTAAGCAATTTGAATACATTATTGGCTTCTTAACAATAACATGAACTATCAACTTTCTAAAGGAAAATTCAGTAACAGGAAAACTTCCATAAAATTATGTGGCAATATGAGGGCATCAAAGAAGGTGTTTCTATATTATTTTGAAATGTGAACTTTATTGTGCAGAAGTGCTTCAAAGGACATTTGAGCTAGAAAAAAATCATTACTTTTCTTAGTGATGATAAGAAAGAAGAAAATTAATTTTATAACAAAATTTTCTTCCTAAAATATTTACTTCATAGATATTTTAGAAAAATATTACTTAAATCAGTACAACAAAAGCAACACAACATTATGATGTATAAAGAAAAAATTAATATTTTTATTTTAAAAGTTAAAGCTATGGATATTAAATTTACAACATAATATCTTGATTTGTTCCAATTGATTAAACAAACCTATTGTACAAATGAAATTGAAGAAGATAATTTCCCTGCTCACTAATCATTTCACCGGTCTATAGATACAATTCTCATTTTAAGATCTAAATTTTCTAATAGCTAAATTTTTCTAAATATTAAAGTATATGAATTAATATATACATATATGTGTATGGTCTTATTCACTGATGTATACATGTATTGCATGTACATACGTGTGTATATACAAACACATACACTAGCTGTATAACCCTGGATAAGTCTGTTTGCCTTAATCCACTAGAGCCAAGAAAATCACAAATGGGGTCACCAAGTATCAGGCATGACTAACAAAATATATTTTATTAATCATGCATATTTTATATTATTTTATTATGTTTAAAATATTTCTGTTGTTATGGCAATCATAACAAATGCTTACTTTTACTTTATTATAAGCCAAGGAATTTATTTACCTAAACAATTTTTAAAAAGGGTGTAAAAATGTACAGAAGTGGTCTATTGTTGCATAAAATTGAGAAGTCAGTTTTATTTTCACCTTACAATAATCCTGTGAGAAGAATAAAACAGATGTTATTCTATTTTATAATTAAGCAAACAGACTCAAATTTTAAATGCCTTACTCAAGGTCAAGGAGCTAGTGGTGAAATAAAATAAGATCTCAAACTCATATCTTCTGACTTTATGTTCATTGCTCTTTTTATACTGCCTCTACAATATTGCCTTGCTCTGTACTTGACTTCATCATCATTTTTAGGATCAAAGAAAAAGTAAAAAAAAGGATCCTTCCTTATCTGGGGGGGTGAGGGTGGTGGGGGAATCCATCCCAATATAATAAATGAGAAAATCTGTTGTTGTTTTTTTAAATAAAAAGATATCCACCTTGATGTAAGTCAAATTGAAACTACAAAGAACTTCAAAAAATTTTATTCAAATAAACACTTAAATTTATTATTCTTAAGTACTTTTAATCATAGTTATTTGTAACTCTATTCTTGTTATAAGAAGACTTTGGAGGAACTTTGACTTTCCATATTTTATGGACAATCCTATTTCCACCTGGGAAACAGCAACTATATCAAATATTCCTATATCTGGATCTCTTCTGTGCCAGCTTCATTCTTCCTCTTCATACTCATTCAGAGATAACTTCATTTTTCATTCTCCTCTTATTCATGTCTACATATTTCAGCTGATCTCAAGAGGGCAAGTAGATATTTTATTTCTTAATGGTAAGGACATGCTACCCTTCCCATCGAGTCATTTGCTTCTCCTAAAATATTTTCTTATTTCATGTATCTCCCAAAGACTTGCGCCCTCCTGCTCTTTAAATGTATTTCTTAATCTTTTGCCCACCTATTCTAATATATTTCTTGCATGATATTCCCATCATTTGCAGTTGCCATCCTAGATTGAATTTCTAGGTTCCACCTCTAAGCTTTTTGCTTCTCAAAAAAAAGAAGATAATTTAACAATGTACATTAGAAAGTTCTGGTTCCCTCCAGAATTGTTTGCCCTCATTCCCTCTGAATGTGACATTACACTTGGACTCTTCTGAGCCCTTCACCACTATAGCAGCTGAACTACTGATCAATTTGACATGTTTTTGCACACATCCTTCTATGATGTTATTCATCTAGTGTCTAAAGGCATTAGTAAACACCTCACTGTGATTCCTTAATGTGGCATGAGGATTTCTGAAAAATCCACCATCTTTTAGAGGGCTTTCCTTGAGGATACTTCTGGTGTCACCCCATCTACTTCCCCACAGGCACCATCATCCCCTCAAATGAGGAAGCTGTTTCTCTTGCTAAGCAAATAACCGTTCTTTGTTTAAATTATGAGAGGAACATGGAGGGCTACACAGAAAACTTTAAACAAGAAATCAGACAAATATGAGCAAGAGAAGAGTCGGTGCTAGCCTATTATTTTTAGGCTATATCTCTGATCATCTCTGTATATCTCTGTATATCTCTGATCATCTTACAATCAAAATTATGTGATTTAGGACCAAAGCCGAGGGATTTGTTTCAAATCGGTAAATCCTCCAAAAAGGAAATCTCTAAAGCGGGCTGCAAGCACTCACACCCAGAAGCAGCATCCAACAGTCTGGAAGGACTTTATTTGAAAGAACTTTGGGTCTGCACTCAATTCCAATTTGGGTCTGGGCAATTACAGTATAAAACAAAAGCAGACTGCTTGTTGGAAACCAGAAGAATGCCATCCCCCAAGATTGGCTTCTGCAATAAACCACCCTGGTCAATAATCTGAGACGGATGAGGGTACCCGCTGAATAACCTCACTCTGCAACTTTTATGTGAAGGTTTGATAAATGAAGTCAGGGAGAGGTACAAGAAAGTGATTAAAACCAGCCTGCACCAAAGCAGAGATAACCTTCCCTGGGCTTCAGACTTGTTGATTCCAACCCCCACCCCCACCTCCATTCCACAATGTCCACAAGCCTCAAGTTCCAGAATCTTAACCCCTTCTCCCCGGGCGTTTCCCTATTGATTGTAAATCTGTTCTCCTCCAACTTCTGCATTAAGAAACTAAAAATATTCATTCAACACAACTAAAAACTCCTCAGCGGCTGACTTATACTGAGCTTGCTCCTCTAGATCCATCTCTCTCTCTATGTGGCTGTACGCATGTATACACACAGAGGCGTAAGAATGTACAGGTATATGTTAGTACATACACACATCTATTTATCAACCTTAAAAATGGTCCTCCAGTGACTTGGAACGCTCGTCACAAAACCTGTATCATCTGTATCTCATAGACAGGGAAAGGCAACGAGTTACCAAACGAAGTCTGGAAAAGTCATGTAGAGACCCAAGCTGTGGTGAGAAACGTCAGGCGCCTTTTATGACGGCAGGAAAATTAATTACCCTCAGAAATGGCAATCCTCAATTTGGTCTTAATCTCCACTGCATTACTCAGAGCTATTACGAAGTGTCACCCTGACTGCTAGTAAAGATGACAGTTTCTAGATCCCTCCACCACACCCACTGACGGGAAAATAATTATCCAAAGCCCTGTTTTCTGAGCATGTCCTGACCAGCTTCATTGTAGGGTAAGGAAATAGTAACGTGTTGTAGGTAACTTTTTAAGGGCACTAGTTGAGGAATCTGGGCCTAAAAGAACAAATTGCTTGACTGGACATAAATAGGTGTTCTCTTGGAAACGAGGTTGTTTTTTTTTTTTTTCCTCCTCTCATCTAGAAGAAAACAAAACAAAAACTCTTTCCCGATGAATTATATTGCATCATTGATTGCGCTGTTTATCTTAGCCTATTATTCAGCTGAAGAGGAAGGGACCAAGTGAGCCAAACCTTTCTGGCCCCCATAAATCGTAAGTATATCTTTTAAATGCCAAATGACACTATCATCCTTAAATATTTTATTTTTTTAAATTTTTTAAAAGACTTCATTTCTTTCTTGATTACAACTTCTATGTTAAATGTGATTCTTGCTAAAACAAACAAACAAACAAACAAACAAACAACAAAGCATTAAAGCCTTAATATGGACAAACTAGCTTCGAATTAAGGTAGAATGTCGGAAACAACACACAGTTTTCAAGAAATGAGAGCATTAGAAGATTAAAAGTAATAATTTGTGAGTCTTCCTTATCTTCTGACATCACATTCTACAGAAGCGCTATCAAGGCACTTCTTTACTTCACAAATGGTAAAAGTAGAAGCTCCTAGAGGCAACTATGTGTTAGTTGCCAAAACCTGGAGTATGGGAGGTCCTGGTTTCAAATCTAGCCTCAGATACTTTCCCCCCACTGGCTAGCCCTTACTACTCTTCTGCCTTAGAACCAATACATAGTATTAATTCTAAGATGGAAGGTAAGTGCTTTAGAGAAAATAGTAGAAGCTGCTTAAAAAATGACAATTGCTCTCAGTGCCAATGTTTTTGTTTGTGAAGAGAGGTTGCTTTAAAGGATGAAGAAAGACAGAATAAACAGGGATTTTGAGCAGCAGATTTGGGTAGGTTGCACACACATCTTTACAAGGGGGAACTGTAGTCCAAGTACATTAGGCAGAGATCTGAAAATAAGCACATAGAGAAAAAATAGTCTGAGTTTAAAAAGAAATGAGTTTGGTGTTACCTGTCTCGTTTATGACCTTTTCCTTTTCCTTCCTTTTCCTTTTTTTTAAACTGTCCTTCAAGGGGGTTGAAAAGCAATTTTCATGCTATGGCTCTAAATATCAGTTTATCCCACTGACAGGGTTTTGAGCATGCCCAGTAGGAATGATTTAACACTCCGTTGATGACTTCCAACAGAAGAACGTCAACTGAAAAGGTAGTCTGCTACAGCTAATGGGCTCTTGTTTCAAAGGGATGCTATGTGTACATTACTAGTGTATGGAGAAGGTGCAGAAAGGCCCAGGCAGACATTAGGAATGGAGTGTTGTTGATGATGAAAAGGCACTTTGCTGGTGAGGGAATGGTGGGAGAGAGAAGGCTTATCTGTCTTTTTGATTAGAAATGCATGCTTCCTTTCATCATCTGAGCTGAAAAATTGGCTTCTGCTCTTGGTTTATGAAACCATTTTTCTTTTTCCTTTCTTCCCAGGTTTGCAAACTGCTTAATAAATTAGTTACTGTGCGGTACATGGGTGCCACAATAACCTTAGAGGCTTTTCCCAAATGCATCCTTAATATTTTATAAGTATTTAAATAGATTTATTCAATTTGAGTAGACTGATTTATTAAAGCTAGCATTCTGACATGGAAAGGGGGTTCGACGTAGATTGTAGCGAGTCAAAAACTTTAAAAGGAGTCAATTCAACCAAAGATTTTCATAAGTCAGAAATAATACTGAAACATTTTTAATTAAATGAAACTGAAGATTTGGTCTCAAAAATGAAAACTGCTAAAGGAGGGTACTGGAGCTATAGATTCCACATTTATCCATTTAGAATAAAAACAAATGTTCCAATGGGAGCCTACCACTCACTGCTCTTTACCTCTTGGCCAAGTGTAGACAGTTTTAGGTCATGGCTCAAAATTGAAACTCTACCAAGTACTATCAACCCTAGGAAAGTAGTTGATGGCAAATAATAAGTCATCTTTTAAGATACATCATTCTAACTGGCATACACACTAATAATCTCAGTCCCACAGAGAGGCTCCTAAAGGATTCTATGTGCAGTACACCAAGAATTAGAAAAATTTGGGGAACTATTATGATGGAAACTTTCAGTCAGCCTGCTCAGCAAGACCTTCATATAAAGTGACACTAGAAGAGTGAAGAAACACTTTGAAATCTCCAGTGATTGGGCCATGTAGATTGATTTGAGCAAAAGTTATGACTAGAATCATGTTCGTGACCATCCTAGACTGCTAATCATGCAGTCATAGTTTCAATAAAGCAGACTCTAATGATCGAAGATGTAATTTGTCTTGCACAAGTAATCTATAATAAACTAAGTTTTTCCTATGGACAAAATCCTGTCCTAAGGCAAACTCTTTCCACTCTAAGTCTGGTTTTGAGATTGCATAGAGCATATGGAAGCTGTTGAGAAGGTAGCCTGAACTAAAAAATAAAAAATAGCACTGCCTTTTCATCTATTTACTCATTCCATGCCCACATTTGTAACATTTGTCAATTAATTCTAAACATTCAAAGGACCAGCCGTAAAGAGTATAAAGTATATTAGGGCAGTGCCCAATGATCAGTTTTGTTCAGCACACTTAATGATCCTTCTGAGCATAGGAACAATTGAGGTATTTATCCATACAGAAAACCATTTTTAAGTAATGTGTCATAAGATTAAAAAAAAAAGATTAGGACTTGAATGGTCAGAAAGCAGTGCCCACTGGTAGTTTCATGGTCAATCACACTGAGACCCTACTTTTTCTTCTCTATTTTATACACGTTAAGTATTCATACAACTTCAAAACACTGATAACTGTGCCATTTGTGTTGGAATCAAATGCAAATAGAATAATTGTCCCTTCTCTAATCAAAACACATTTGTGGACTGAAATGCCATATGGGCAAATTTTCAGTTAATCATGGATGTTAATAAATATGACTTAGTTCTCATAAACCTTACTTTGACTTGTATAACACAGAAAATCATTGTTAAGCTTGATCAGACATGTAACCATAACTGAACTTTGTTGGAAAGCCAGTAAATTAACCATCCAGAGATACGAATCAGCAACAGGAGTGAAAGATTAGATTTAACTATAATGCCTAAACAAATCATATGTTAGCTGTGAGAAATATTTAGAAGACAATTTAGTAAAACATGGAAAATGTTAAGTATTATTAGATTATCAGTCTCTTAAAGAGAATCAAGCAAATACCTAACGAACATTGATTTACAATTCCACTAAATCAGGTTTACCAAATCAAAAACAAGTTGGTCTTTCAATACTGGGGTTCAAATGATGATCAGATCTTATAAAAAGTCCAAATGGCATTTTCAAATGAAGCGGAAACATGTAACACTCTCAATATTTGTGTCTCCAAGCAATGTGCACCAATTTTCTAATCTTTCTTCTCTTAATCTTTCCAAAACATAAAATATATATATATATATTTGTTTTGGTAACATAATTAAATTGATGCAGAGTATCAAGTCCCTTACAGGAAATCCTGCCATTAAAAGGAATCAATATAAGTAGAAGTCTGCATCTCGGCCATAGAAGAACAATAGCCTTAGGCTAATTCTACGTGTCTAGAGTTGGGTTACCCTCAGTGTTCTGCACATCCTAGGCACTTAACAAATTATTGAATTTGGAACAACCAAGTGAATATTGTTCCAAATATGTCTCTTCTAATCTTCCAAATCTTTCCTTCTCTCTCTGTCTGTCTCTGTCTCTCTCTCAAAATAGAAAAATAGATATAGATATATTTCTATATTGATAAAGATATGTAGATAGCTATAGTTATACACACATATGCATGCATACATATATGATACAACTGAAACAGAGCATTACTAGCATAAGACCATTTATTCCATGACCCTGACCCTATGAGATTCTTTTGACGTTGTTTTCAATCCTGCTGCTACAAGAAACCTTGGCCAACTGATGAAGTCTCCTTTAACTTTCATCTGGTTTCTAGCTGGGTTCAGAGACTTTTCAAGTCAGATAGAACCCTGGAATTTTTCATGTCCAAAAGCCCAGATTGTATAGCTGAGAGAACCCAGTCTCATAAAGGTTGTAAGTTGTATAATCAATAGGTCTAAGGTTGTATAATCAGTAACTGCCAGGACTGGGATTCCCAAATAAGTCCCCTGATTTCTAATATGATGCTTTTTCTACCATATAATATGATGCTTTTTCTACCACTCTGGCTAATATAATACTAGCTGACCTTTGAAAATAACTTTTTTATACATAACTCATGCCACTCACCTAAATATACTTGTGGAAGAGATGATAGAACCTTTTCCTACAATAGAATTAAGGGAGTGTAATGTATGTACTTCTTATAAAAGGTATATAGATCCCCATAGGATGTCTCAAAAGTATAAACAGGTAGCATGCAAGGAAGCATCAATAGCTACCTCTGGAACCTTGCCCTCCTCACTTCCTGGGAGACTCACAGCTTTTCTTTGATCAGAGCAGAGGAATTAGTTCATTTGGAATATTCAAGCAGAATCCAACCAACTCACCAGATATTCATTCATTTCTATAGGTTTAAAGTCACTGTGTTTGGCTCTAAGACTACAGAGACAAAATTAAAAACAGTTTTTGCCTTCAAAGAGCTCACATTCTAATGGCAAGATGCAACATCACAGAAGAGTATACTAAGGCAAGAAGTGGAGGTGAGGAGAGAAACATCAAAGTTACCTAGGAAGATTGGAGGAAGAAGAGGAACTACAGGTAAGAAGGAAGGCTTCACAGAGGATGTGGCACCTGAATTGAACCTTAAAGCAAAAAGAGTCTAAAGGGCTCAGATGAAGAATGCACATTCCAATCATGAAGAACATCTCATGTGAATACAGAAATAAAGGAAATGCAATAGGTTAAACAACTTTCATAGATAAGTCATATAGTCAGTCAGTAACATTTATTAAATGCCTACTTTTTCAGGACCCATAAAATAGCATTCATAATCCTTGTTATTAGAAAATATGTTTGATGTTCCAAGTACCAAACCTAGGGACTACCTTTTAAAAAACAAACTTTTTGTAATAATGTGGACATTGAAACCTGCTTCAACGCTAGCATCCTTCTTCTTACAGTGGTTATATCTAAGAAAAATATGGTAGGGGCCCAGAATGGACAGAAACTGCAGATTAAAGTGAGAGGTTTTTCAACTGGTCAACAGCCTAGAAAAGGAGAAAAAGCCAAGTTTTTTTTAATGTTTTTGATGCATTGTTATCTTTAAGTATTTTGAATCTTATTAGGGAACTCTTGAATTTATGCCTCAATTTTTTAGGAATCTGTCTAATCAATGAAGTGAAAATTTGGCATCTGAACTGTCTCGGTGGTTTTTGTTAATCAGTTACATTAAAATGTCTTTTATAAATTATGATTACAAAAAAGACTCTACATTGCATTGTGAAAGAAAACAATTATACCTTAATAAGAGGGATATATTTTTAGCTTTAAGAATGCAGCTTGTCAGTCTATTTAATATATCATGAAGGAAACTGGTTGAAAGAAACGTTTATTGTGCTGCATGTGCTTGTCTGAATTCTCTTACTCCTATCTCTTACAGAAAGCGAGACTAAACATCTGTGTTCATCTATACTTGGAAAGTTCCAAACATAACCAACAAACTTTACCTGGGCTACTATAGAAAGAGCTTGGGATTGTTAGAAGGTATAAGAGTCTACGGATACGATGGTCCAATTCCTTTGAGTGAACTATATTTTTGCCAATGTTTGGTGTGAGCTTGGACAGCCAAGCTTTTTGTAAAATACTGCCTTGGTCTGAAAATCAGTGTTGGAAGACTATTAGGAAACAAATGAACTTGAAATGCATAGTATCTTAAAGGAAACTATAAATGGGATAGGTCAAGGACAAGGCATGTAAGCAGCAGGGGAAAAAAAACCCTTCCATTTAGTTTATATAACTTCAGTTTACATGTCTGTGCAGATTCCAAATAAGGAATAGTAACTTTTCAAGCAGCGAGGCCTGGATATATTTCCTGACCTTATAATTCTCACAGTTCTAGACATTCCAAGGTAGAGGGTCATTCAAACAGAGTTGTAATTTTTTGTGTATATTTATTTCCAAAGTATCTTTTGCATAGTTTCCCAGTGAAATCATGGGTTGAGACTAGGGAATGCTAAATAGGTTATTTTTCAAGCCTGCATGTAAGAGGCTGTCAAACAGAAATGTTTTGGACTTACCAAGTGAAAGTGCCAGATTCAAGCTGGAATGCTGTAACTCCTACTTTACAAAACTGCTGTTACCTTGGACATCAGCATTTGTCCTGAACGTGATGTAAGAAGCAAAGTATGGGGGGGAGAAGAGTACGATGTGAGAAGTTTCGTGAGGTCTAAGGAACGTTTCCATAGTTGGAATCTTTATCCATTAAAAGAAACAGGAATAAGTCAGTGAAGCTGGAGAGATAGCATGGCATAATGAGAACACTGCCCTAGGAAATCAAAGAATGAAAATTTGACTATACCACTATTTAATTTACTTAACCTACCACTTCTATATGGCTAATTTGTTGGGAAATGTTATCAAAAATTCCAAATTAGCAGAGTTTTATGAAGGATGGCTTTTAGCTAGGGAATGGACCTCTGATTTCTTTGGTTTGAGGAACTCTGAGGTAAAGAAAATACCTACCAGGGAAGGTTAGTGCTTTCTGGGCAACTTATAATCAGAATTACCTAAAGCACTGAAATTCTCAAAGATTTTGCCACTTTTACAGAGCCATTGTATGTCAGAGGCAAGACTAGAACCAGATCCTTTTGGCTTTTAGGTTCTCTCTGCCCATTATTCCATACTGTCTCAACTAATTTATGGAATGTTTTGCTGTAGCAAAATTTTCAAAAATTTTGTTGGACAACTTTTAAAATGTTCTCTTTCCCCCATGTTTGAAAGTAATAATTACTTATCTATCATCATGTTCTTTATTTTTATAGAAACAGGCCTGAATTTGTATTATTTGTGTATTTTTATCTGGACACATTCGTGTCCTATTGAAAATACTTGTGAGGTGGCTAGCCACCATACTCTGGCAGTAAAGGAGAAGAATTTCTATGACTACAGAAAAGAATGATATGAACTAGACCAGTGATGGGCAAACTATGGCCTGAGAGCCAGATGCGGCTCCCTGAAATGTTCTGAAAGGTAAGGGTTTCAAAAAAGAAGAAAGAAAGAAAAAGAGGAGAGAAAAAAGGAAGGGGAACGGGAAGGGGAAGAGGAGAGAGAAAGGGAAGGATAAAGGGAAGAAAAGGAAAGGAAAGGAGAGGAGAGGAGAGGAGTGGAGACAAGAGGAGAGGAAAAAGAAAATTCTGGCCCTCAAGGAACATACATTATAATCAGGTAGATAAACCTAGTCTAAAGAGGCTACTTCTGACTGAAGCACTAATATAATGTTTACAAAATTAGACCAAAAGTATCATTCTGATATTTTGTGAGTTAGGAGAACCTTTTGTTTAATTTTTTTTTAAAGAAGAAAGAAATTTACTTTCCTTCACCTGGAGGCTGATACACTGTATTCTACTTAGGCATATGAACTCTACAATTATTTGCCCTGTATTATAAGTCATTTATCTTGTCAATCTAATATCTTTCCCTTATGAATCTTAATACCTCAATTAACTATTATGGGTCATTTGTTATTTGTATACCAGAAAACTGCTTTCTGTGTTATTACTTATTGGTCATAATCAATTAGGGTAGTTTTTAGGCTGTGGCAGTCTTATATAAATACACTGGTAAAGTTCAGCTCCTACAATTTCTGACAATTAAATTGTTATGTCACTTTGGGCCTCTCATTAATCTCAACTTGTCATCCTTGTTTATGCAGGTTATAATGGGCCGTGTGTATGTAAGTAAAATGAGATGCTAAAAGCCTTTTGCTCTTTAACTATTTGATGAAAGTAAAACTGAAACACTTTCTTGAAGGAATGATTTTCATTTTTATGTATAAAGAAACAGTTCACTGGGAAAATAATCACATCAACTTTTTTAATAAACTCTAGCAGCTTCTACATTTTATACATGTGGGAACCAAGAAGAATATAACTTTCATATTGCCAATAAATTTGAGAAACAACTAAAGAAAAAGACTCTGAGGGGAAGAAACTCATATAATGGGAGAACTCTAGAACTTAATGGACTAGATGGACTAGTCTAAACCCCTCATTTTACATGGATTTGAAGAGACAACGTGAACGTGAAGTTGTGTGATTTGTTTAAAAAAACATGGCTGCACAATTTTAGCCTGGTGTTCAGAATGGACTTTAATAAATGATACACACTAAGGGATGAGCTGAAGGACTGATCAATGACTGGTTTTAATTGCAGAGAGTTATTCTGCCAGGTATGAAAGGGACAAGTATTAAGACCTAATTTACTGAATGTTGTTATTTATGACTTGAAGGGGATGTAAACAATGCATTAATTAAATTCAACCAAACACTACTTTTTGGCAAACACCTATGAGTGTATCAAATGATACTGACTGACCTCAAGGAAGAGATTAGAAATGTGAACAGAAAACAAAGAGCTTTAATAAAGCCTTAAGACATCATTAAAAATGTAGGTATTATTATTAAAATGAGACATCCCAGAAGACTGCACATTGAAGCAGAGAAAGAAAACTGAACAGAAATAAGGTTATATAAAGACAAAATGGAAGAACTTATTGAAAGATAGGGGAGCCTGTTAATTAGATATAGGCATGTGATAAAACATTTCAGTAAGAAAATAAGTAGGACAGATGATAAGGGGACAGATACAGTCTGCTTCTAATTTCATATGGGAATCTAAGAGAACTGACACTTGTTCATCTGTCCTTTCACTGTGTTTAAGTTCTACCTAGTAGCAAATGAATCCCTCAAAAAATGTCAGTCAGAGTCTAGGAAGGCAGTGATAGAAAGAATGGAGACTAGTGAGTTTCTTTCATTGCAGAGCTGCCCCAGTATTTCAGTACAATGTTCTCTCTTCCCTTGCATGGAACATATCTAATGCTTGAGTCTTTATATTGTTCTACCCCACAAGGCAATACATATGCCTTTGCCCACTCTACTCAATTGGAGACACATACGCTGACTACAAATCTCCCCATTCCTTATTATCAAAATCAAGCAGACAAGAATTGAACCAGCCTGAGATAGTCCTATCCCATACGTGACTGAGTCACTCCAAATCAAGTTTGCAAGAATAGTAAAGAGATACTAATGCCTGGATTAGCTGCTCCAAAAGCAGCTCTAAGAAAGCTGAAGAGGAGCTGGAAAAGGATAATAATGATAAGCTAGATGAGATCCTGGAAGAGACTATGCAGTCTAACAAATGTTCCCTGAAAATGTCCTATCCATGGCTGGAGTCACCATTGCCCTGACTCTCATGATAGTCCAGAAAATATGGGATAGGAGTATGGGAAAATCACAAGACACTGGGAGGTGGGAGAGGATGTCACAAAAGCATTAAATTTTTTGGTTATATATGACCCCTTCTACTCTTAAACCCTGTGAACTTCCATTTTTTTCCATTAATGGTTTGCTTATATATGTAAGAGGTAATGCTTCAGGTTTTCAAGACATGTTCTATTGCTACTTACTGTGCCATTTTAGTGGATACCTATGCTTTAAGGTAGGTGTATTTTCTGGATGACTGCTGGAAAGTAAATACATTGGTTGATATTTCAGATATACAGTATATGATCATAACATCATAGATTTAAACATGGCAGAGCCTTTGAGGATATCTAGTCCAGTCCTTTAATTTTAAAATTGAAGGAAATGAGGTCCAGAAAGTGTAAATGACTTGCCTAGAGTCACATAGTTAATAAACAGCAGTCAAAATTTGAATCTAGATCCTCTGACTTCAATTCCACTCTGTCCACTATACCACATGAGTGTAGACCCATAAAATACTTTTAAATTGGGATAGTCAGCACCCAGGTGAAATAAACTCCTAGTCAAAGTTGGAGATGCAGCCTCAGTGGGATACTACAAAGGTAAGAAAGCAGACATTCCATAACTTCAATCTAGTTCACCTACTAAAGTAAATGGCATCTCCCTAGGATCTACAACATCACAATACGAACTGTGCCCAGATTTCTTCTATGCCATCTCTTACAATAACCTCCAGCAATTGGAGTAACTCAGGAAAAAAAATGTCACTAGCAGTGAGATTGGCTAGTGTCATTAATTAACTCGAGATACATCAATTAATCAAGAACTTACTAAGTGACTATGTAGAAAGCAACATGCAAGATAAGACAAAAGATGAACCTGTACATGGTCCTACCCCAAAGCTTCTTCATGACACAGAGGCAACCCTGAACTCTCAAAGGTTATGCTAGAAAATGTAATCTATGCCAGATTATAACAAACTAGAAAGGTTTTCACAGAAACAGACTGATTCTGCTTCCTGGAAACCAACCTCAAAAAAAGTATGGAGAGAATCATCACGATTAGGGTTGTTAATTTTTGTGATCATGATAACCCATGAAACAAAGGGAAATAGCAGTCTATGTAGCCTCCTATGGAGTCTCCTTTCCACTTCTGTGGTAATAGTGAAAGAGGGGTTGGACAGGGAGCAGAGAGAATCAAAAGGATCACATTGTTTTTAAGATTCTCTATAAACATTGACTTAATCATTAGTACTCAAAAAGCTTTATTTTTATCAAATGACCAAAGAATTAACATACTGTTGGAAGAACTGAGCAATCTGAAAGATAAAAGGAAGTTGCAACTTACTGAAAGGCTGGCTCACAGGTTCTCCTTAGAGAGGAAAACAGAGGACTTAGTGGAAATAATTTCACACTATGACATATTGAGCCTTGTATATACAATAAGAATGATAGAGCATTCATATAGGACTGTAGGTTTCACAAAGCATTTTACAAATATCTCACTGGATCCTTATACAAACCATGAGAGATAGGTGCTATTATTATCTTTATTTTATAGATGGAAACTGAGGCAGACAGAGATCAAGTGACTTACCCAGAGCCACAGAGCTAGTTAGTGTCTGGGTCTAGGTTTGAATACAGGTCTTCCTGACTCCATGTTTGGTATTCCACCCATAAAGTAAATACAAAGTAATTGAATATAGAGCACTGAAGAGTACTAAAGTTTAGTGTATAGTTTATGAAGTATTGATGCAAGAGGAGGAGATAGAATGTTGCATATGGGAAACTACAAATAGTGAAAAGGGTCTAGGACTGAGTTGTAAACTAAGAAAAGTAGGATAGACTCATATTGTATAGGTTTTTAAATACCAAACAAAGGATCCAATATTTCATCCTAGAGACTATTGGGAGCTTGGATGGAGGAGTAACATGGTCCCATAAATTCTTTAAGAATATCAGTTTCAAAGTTGTATAGAAAGCAGATGAGAGAGAGAGAGAGAGAGAGAGAGAGAGAGAGAGAGAGAGAGATGCAGCAGCTAGCTAGACCAGTAGGGAAATTATGGTAATAGTTAATAGTCCAGGCAAATAGTGATAAGGACCTAAACAGAAATAAGAAATGGTTTGTTACTTGTCTAAGAGTCCTATGTGCAATCATACCAATTCCAAGTTAGAGAAAAGATAAAAATCAATATCAGATTAGGAGAATAAAGATTAAAAGAACACTGAAACCAAACATTCAAACAAGACAAATAATGCTCTTAAAATGAAATTTAGAAAAAATGAAAATTTTTACTTATCAATTATCAACATTTCTTTAAAAATTAACATATTTATATACATCTGTGTGTGTATATAATATATATGCATATGTGTGTTGCCAATATTAGGACAAAGAAAGCCACATAGCCAACAAAAACTTGATCTCCTTCCCAAACATATCTATGTAGATCCTAAAGGCAAAAATATTTTAAAACATAAACCGTCTATAGGACATTATATTATAGTAAGAGATTATAAGAAATACCACTTCATAAAACATGGAAAAGCAGTAGAGGCTTAAGATCTTTTTTTTTTTAAATTTTGTTTTTTAGATAAATTTTTCCATGGTTGCATGATTCATGTTCTTACTTTCCCCTCCATCCAACCTTTGCTCCCCAAACCCCACCCCCATAGCTGATACACATTTCCACTGGTTTCTTCATGTGTCATCGATCAAGACCTATTTCCATATTATTGATAATTGTACTAGGGTGGTCGTTTCGAGTCTACATCCCAAATCATGTCCGCATCAACCCATGTATTCAGGCAATTGTTTTTCTTCTGTGTTTCTACTCCTGTAGTTCTTCCTCTGAATGTGGGTACTGTTCTTTTCCATAAATCCCTCAGAATTGTTCTGGATCATTGCATTGCTGCTAGTACAGAAGTTTATTACATTCTATTTTACCACAGTGTACAGTCTCTGTGTACAATGTTCTCCTGGTTCTGCTCCTTTCACTCTGCTTAAGATCTTAAGAAAGTTTGAGGTAATATGCAACCAGGCTGTATTACCCCTAGAACATTTATTGATGAAATTAGCTGGAAAAATAGATAGTAAACAAATCAGAATTATTAGTATTTATATAATAATCTGTTTTCACCATCAAATATTCAGGAACTATCTTATAAGTAGAAGAGGAAAATACCAAAAGTATGCAAAAAAAATCAGGTTCATGTTGTTGTTTGTCCTTCATTTAAAATAGGCAAGCTAATCATAGGGGAGAAAAAGAGTGTGATGAATATATTAGTAATGTACTAGATCTCATGTAATATAAAGGCCTTTAGCAAATTGAGAAAGAGGAAAAATACGCATTTATATGTGCTAGGGACTATACTAAATACTTGACAATGTCATTTCATTTGATTAGGTAGGAGAGAGGATATGTGGAAGAATCATGTAGAATCATTGATAAGATTGCATATTCCTATGAAAATTAAAACAACTCTGAAGTAGTCACACAGATTGGATAATGTGACAAAAAACAAATATGATAAATGTTGGAGCGTATGTGGAAAAATTGGGATACAACTCCACTAGTGATTGGTGGAGTTATGAAATGATCCAACCATTATGGAAATATGTCAAAAGGGCTATAAAATTATTCATACTCTTTGTTCCAGGAATATCACTATTCAGTCTATACCCCAAAGAAATTTTTAAAAGGGAAAGAAAGGACCTATTGGTACAAGAATATTTATAACAACTCTTTTTGTGTTAGCAAAGAATTGAAAATTGAGGGGTTTTCCATCAATTGAGGAGTAGCCGAAGAAGTTGCGATATATAATTGTAATAGAATACCATTGTGCTATAAGAAATGATGACCAGGGCCTTTCAAAAGAAAGCTGGAAAGACTTTCATGAATTAATTCAGAGTAAAGTGAGCAGAACCAGAAGAACAATATAGATATTAACAGAAATAACATACAATGAACAACTGTGAATGTCAACTATTCTAAGGCAAAAAAAAAATGATCTGACAATTCCAAAGGACTTATGAAAAATTTTATCCAGAGAAAGAATTAATGGAGTCTGAATGCAGATTGAGGCATACTATTTTTGACTTTATTATCTTCATGTTTTTCTTTGGGGCCTGTGTTTTCTTTTACAACATTGCTAATATAAAAATATGTTTTGCAGCTCTGTACGTATATAACATATTAAGCTGTTTGCCATCTCAGGGTGGGGGAAGAGGTGGGAAGGAGAGAATTTGAGCTCAAAATTTTAAAAAATAGAGAAAGCATATGGAGATATGGAATAATAAGATATTGTCTTGTCAAAAGGTTTTTGAGAATGGTTTGATCATGGAAATGGAAAAACCTCAAATTAAAACCTCTGTCATCTTTGACTGTTTTTTGCCCTCATTCTAAATGCATAATTATTTGTTAATTCTATTCTTATAAAGTCTCTTTTAACCATACATTCCTTCACGCTAACACTTTGTCCACTCCAGTTCAGGCCACTATTACTTCTCTCTTGGATTATTGTATTAGCTTCTAATTCCTCCAGCCTCTAGTCTATCTTCTGTCCAAGCCATTTTTCACTTGGGTCCCTTGTCATTTCCTTACTCAAAAATAGAATGGCTGATCAAATTGTGGTATCTGTTTGTGATGGAATACTATTGTGCTCAGAGGAATAAAGAACTGGAGGAATTCCATGTGAACTGGAATGACCTCCAGGAATTGTTGAAGGAGCAGAACCAGAACCAGGAGAACCTTATACACAGAGACGGATACACTATGGCACAATAAAATGTAATGGACTTCTCTACTAGCAGCAATGTTCAGCACTGATCCAGTACAATTCTGAGGGAATTATGAGAAAGAACTGTGGAAATGGAAATGCAGAAGAAAAACAAATGCTTGATCACATGAGTTGATGGGGAAAAGATTGGGGATGTAGACTCTAAATAATCACCCTAGTTCAAATATCAATAATATGGAAATAGGTCTTGATCAATGACACATATAAAACCCAGTGGAATTGCATGTTGGTTATGGGAGCAGTTTTGGGGAAGGGGAGGGAAAGAACATGAATCTTGTAGTCATAGAAAAATATTCTTAATTAAATTTCCAAAATTGGGAAAAATGATAGGATCATAAGTTATAGTTGGAAGGAACTTTTTGGGTCATCTAGTCCTATACCTTCACTTAGCCTAAAAGGGAAAGGAACAGAGGTGTTACAGAGAGTGGCAGGTATGGAATTTAAATCTGGGACCTCCAGCTCCAGGACCAGCATGTTTTCTACCATGCTACATTTGCTCCTATGGTTCCTCATTGTCTATAAATTAAGATACAATTTAAAACAAAAGAATGTTTAAATTGTTTTTACAGATATTTGAGGGGAGAATGTTATAAAAAATAAAGATATACATTCTTTAGTCTGTCATTTATGGTTTTATATCATCTGGCTCCAATGACTCTTTCTAAACTCTTCTCCTTCACTCCATGTTCCAGCCAAACTGAACTAGTAGCTATTGTCCAATATTACTTTGGCTTTTCTTGCTTCTCCTTTGGTACAGGCCTTCATTCCTAGAACACTCTTCCTCTGACAATGATTCTTCTCTTCTTTTGAGGCTAAAATCAGATGCCACAAAGAACTGGAAATTAAGAGGATGTCTATCAAGTGAAGAACGGCTGAACAAATTGTGATATATGTTGGTGAAGGAATACTATTGTGTCATAAGAAATTATAAACAGGATGATTTCAGACAAAGCTGGAAAGATTTACATGAACTGATACTGAATGAAATAAACAGAAATGGAAGAACGCTATACACATTAAAAGCAACATTGTACAATGATCAAATGTGAAAAACTTAGCTACTCTCAGCAACACAATGATCTATGACAATTCTGAAGGACTTATGACAAAGAATGCTATTCAGAGCTCCAGAGGAAAAACTGTTGGAGACAGATGCAGGTCAAAGTATTCTATTTTTCACATTCGTTTCTTTGTAGTTTTATTTGGGGGTTTTGGTTTCATATGAACATTTTCTTACAACAATAACCAAAATGGAAGTATGTTTTGCATGATAATACATGTATAACCCAGATCAAATTGCTTAACATTTCTAAGTGTGTGGGGGGGGGGGGCGGGGAAGGAAAGGAGACTATTTGAGCCTTATAATGTTGGGAAAAGTATGCTGAAAACTGTTATTACATGTAATTGGGAAAATAAAGTATCTTTGAATAAAAAAGAGAAAAAAATTATATGCCACTTCCTTCATAAAACTTTCTCCAGTTCCATTTTTTAATCTCTCTTTTCAAAATTTCTTAAAGAACTTCACAAAGTTCTTAAAGTTAAATAGCTTCTTTCCCTTTACAACATTTTACTTTATATCATACTTATCTGTGTGTATGTTGTTTCCCCTAATTAGAACATCTTTTTATTTTGCATTTTTGGATTCCCAGTTCTTAGTTCCAGGAACATAGTAGGTACTAAACAAATATTTTTAATTAATGAGTGAAAAAAACCCAAAACAATATATGAAAGGAACATTTCAACAGCCAGATGTGACAGAAGTTAAAATAGTTGATCTGGGGAAAAGATCAAGAAGAAGTAATATTAAAATTACAGGGTTTCCGGGGGAGTAGAAAAAGGAAATCTGTGGGTCTTTATTCAAAAATTGCTGTCAGAAATCTCTAACTTCCTTAAGGAATTCATTATAGAGATTGAGAGGGCACATTGCTCATCTACACAGAAAGAAAAAAAAATCAGTGGAAAAACTGAGAAAGACCCTTCCCAGTCAAACCAACTATGATAAATAACTGAAGAAAAATATTTTAGAAGGTGAGGGAGGCAGGTGGATTAATTGGAGAGGAGAGGAGGAGGCAAGTATTCAGAATTAAAATGGAATGGTTTTCCAGTATCAAAGCCAAGAATTTGGAAGAAAAGGCAAAAGTCTAAGGCAGAAAGTAGTATTAATTGTCAAAAACCAAAGACATGTAGGCCTTCATGGTATACCTTCTGGGCCTCAATTCCTAGCTCTCTGACCAGTAATACAGCTCATAGCTTTAGGGAACAGAAAATTTTATTAAATCTTATTAAATTTGATCGGGCTCTTCTGTAATTAACCTTAGAGCCTGTGCAGGCGTTGATTCAAGATTGCTTCCATTTTATTAGCAATCATCGACCTTCTTCTTACAGAGTTACACAATACACAAATGAGTATAAAAATTCATTATAGCTCCTTTGTTGAGAAAGACATTTCAAGTGATCACCTTCCTTAAAAGAAGAAAGTCATATGATTCTTTGGGTCAGAGTGGTAGTTTTACACATTGGGTAGAATAGTACTACCATTCTGGTAGACAAGGGTTATTTCCCCTACAGAATCCCACTGAGGGGGAAAAAAAAAAACCTCTAATGTACAAAGGTAATCAATTAGGCCTAGTCACCATCCATAAGGATTTCTAATCCAGGAGTGCAAAGAAAGATGTAAAAGAGAGGGAAAGAAAAATGTTTGAAATCACAGTAGAGAAGAAAGGTCTACTGGGGGAAAAGAAAATGATCCACAAAAAGGGAGGAAGAGTGGCGATTAGTAGAACAAAATCTCTAGTCTTTGTCTGCCACTAAGTGTTTTCCCGCCTGCCTACCTCCGAACATTTTAATGTTTTATTTCTTCAGCTCTCCAAGCACTGCCAAACAGTTATTATCTGAGCTCCTAACAAACAATTATTCCAGCTCCTAATTTATATTTCAATCATTTTAACTACTGATCTTATGATCACATCCAGGCTCTGATCACATTAGTGTCTATTAACTATGCAGCAACCAATAAAATCTGCATGAAAGACTTATTCCATATATACTCCCTTAGCTCAATTTATTAAATTAATGTAGACTATTAACGTTTAAACTAAATGTAATATATATATTTAATATAAAAATTCTCATTACTGTGATTAATAAAATTTTTAGTGTAAGCTGATATTTAGTTAGAGAAAATGAACAAGTTAAGCCAACTGAACTATCTCAGTTACATTAATTTAATTAAATATGACTTTTACATTATAACAGGATTACACACATACCACTGATAATTCTAACATATTTAAGGATACGAGAAGTAGAATCCTAGCATTAAAAGTTATAATTAAATCATAAGTGATCATTCTAGATAAAATGTACTATATTACTTCATAGAAATCCCTTCACTTTGCCAATTGTCCTCTCACTAATTACTAGAGCTAAAAAGTCCTATGGTAATACAAGCTAGTTTCCTTCCTAAATATCCTATTGTAATTTCTCTTTAAAATTGTATTAGTACTAGACTTATACCAAAAAAAGTTCTTTTAAAAATTATATTAAATTCTTTACATGATCTCCATTCATACTGATTTTGTTTCCAAAGAAGTTTGCAAACAAAAATCAAACAATAGGTTGAACATTATTTTCCCATCCTTGCTCATTATTTTACTCTGTATTCTCAATGGTTTGGTGGCCAGACTTTACCTTCACCCCTTTTCCTTCTTCAAATGTACTCCAACTGTTCAGTGCTAAAGCAAAAATCAAATTAACTCTTCCATTATTCACAGAGACATATTAATACACTGTACTTATTATCCTTGTAAATTTTCCAGGCCAAAGGATTCTTTCACAGACAACTACTTTCCTATGTTTTTCTCCCCCTATTAGAGTATAAGCTGCTTGAAGGCAAGAACTTACTTTGCTTTAGAATTCATAGCCCCATAGTGCTTGATACATGAGAAAATCTTCTTGTTCAAGTGATATCCCATTGGTATTCCTCCCATAAGAGAAACTGATCCAGTTAGAGAGGAATGTAAAACTTATCCAGTAGAATGTTGATTTATTTCTTTCTCCTTCCTTTATCATGATTCTTGAAATTATCATTGAGTTTTTATCCCTTTAGGTCCTTTTTGTCTCTTGATATTACCTCTTCGTTTTGTTTGTTGCTTTGTACAATTGCTTATTTTAAATAATAACATATAAACATGAGAAAATTCATTTCATTCCATGATCTTTTCTTGATGGTTGAAACTCAAATTGCTTACTCACCTCAATTTTTTTTCAGTAATGCCTGAAATATCTTTATTTTGGTACGGTCATTTTATGTTGATTAAGTTTAGTTTTACAAGATATGCTAATGTGGTAGTTACAGCTTGAGTTATTTAGCTTTTTAGATTTTTATTCCATTTTTCCTGATTTTTTTATAGTTGCAGAATAAACCTTAGATATTCAAACTGACTTTCTTTCGACATTAAAGGCCTTTTTTAATGAATGTTTGCGGCAGCTAATACTTGGCATTAAAATTTTGATATCTGAATTGAATTGAATTGAAAATTGAAATTTTGAAAGAGGAAATGGGAACTGTAACAGTGCCCTGCCTATTCTTTCAGGTATCTAGTCAAACTCTAAAAAGAGCATTTGGGTTAGAGTACAATCCACTGAGTTCAAATCTCACCTTTAACAGTTAATGGCTGTGTTATGATAAGTCACCTTCATATTTTAGTTCCTACCTTTGCAACATAAGTGACTTAGATTGGACAGTTGTGGAAGTTGTATAGAGGAAGAGGTTATCAAGGAGAAGAGGGTGGTTTGCTGTGTTCGATGTTAAAGTGGTCAAAGAACATAGAATGGGGAAAAATATATAGTATTTGACCTCAGATACTTACTATGTGACTCTAAGCAAGTGGCTTAAGCTCTGTTTGCTTTAATCTAATAAAGAAAGAACAGCAAACCATTCCAGTCTCCTTGATAAGGAAACCCTGGGGATAATATGATCCATGGAATCACAAAATGTTGGACTTTCTTTTTGAGCTAGAAAGTCCTCCACTTCTTCCCTGAACATCCTACCTAAGAAAACTCTATGTTCTATGAAATCCTCTAGTGTCCAGCTCAAATGTCATGCTATCTATATTATTTTTATCCTATGCCCACAAATGGAATGATCTCTTCTTTTGAACTCTTATAGCACCTTATAGTCCATGGTCTTATTTTACCCACAAGCTCCTAAGCACAGTGTCCCGAACATAGTAAGTGCTTGACATTTTTTAAATCAAATTTTAAAAGCCATTTAGAAAGAGAATAAACTCTTTCAAACCCTATCATCATGTTATCCTCACTATATGAGTAAATGTTGTGAGTGTTGTGGAAAGTTACAGATTTGGAGTCAGAAATCATGAGTTTAATGTCTCCTCTGTGCAAACCCAAGTAAGTCATTTAACAACTCTAAATCTTTTTTTTTAATCTATGCATTGAGGTGAGGAGGAGAATGATATCAAGGTTCTGTTTCAGGCCTAAATCTATTAACCTTTGATGAAATTTTGGTTCATTTCAGATAAACATGAACAAAGTACATTGTTACAGGGCAAGACTTGCCTTAATAAGCATCAAAGATATAGTTGGGCAATGGAAAAATCTATTCCAATGTCCATTTTGAGAATCTGGTAGATATAATTAGAAATCCAGAGTTACTTGTATAGGTATAATACTAAGTGTAAATATAGTTCTCATGTCCACTTGCTCCTGAAACACAGCAGGAGCCTTGTATAATTTTTTTCTTTGTTTTGCTTGGTGTTATTACCATTGTTTTTGTTGTTGTTGTTACCTCCTTGGATTTCAACAGTCTTCTCAGGTACCCAAAGGAACATAGTAATTTCCGGGATCCTAAAAAGAGATGAGACTTATGAACATTCTATTTATATACCTGAAATGGACACTAATTATTGTAATCCTTAAACTGGGAAGAGGACCAGAACCCAACCTGAATTATCACCCAATCTTTTTAATAAATGTGGACTGTGAGATCTTAGCAAAGTTGCTGGCTAATAGGCTGGAACAGATATTCCCAGACCAAATCCATCCCAATCAGGTAGATTTATTTGGAAAAGACAGCTATGCAATAATGGGAAACAATTATTAAATGCAGTGCAATGAACTTTCTGAGAAAAGGAAGAAGCCAAGGCAGCCATTCATTACCTGTCCCTGAAAAAGCTATTGATCAAATGGCCTGGGTACATCTCCCTACTACATTCACCAATAATTTGGGGTGAAAAGACTATTATTTACCTAAAATCCTCAAATCAAGCAAATTTTCCTTCTCCCCTTCTTTTATATGGCCTTTTGTTATGGATTTTTGTTTATCTCTATTTCCTTCAGTATTTCGGAGAATTATTTTGGGTATTTAAATTTCCATTTCAGCTTCTACAATAAGATTGATAGAAGGGGTAATTCCAAAGTCTTCATCTTCTTCCAAGATTCCCCATAGTAATGGGGGGAAGGAGGAAGAGAAATGCAGCCATTATTTCAGATTTTCCTTTGCTCCATTTACGACTTGTTCAACCTCATCCTTCTGTACCCTACAACTTTTCCCCCTCAAAACCCTCCTTTGGTTTTTTGGGTTTTTTTTTCTGGTAGTAAAGCTTTATTACATGAATGAGGGATCTTAAAATATATTTATTCCATGCTTTATTACTATATTACCTTAGGTATTTTTATACATGCTACTGTAATTGTTCTTTAATCTCTGCTATTTGTGTGATTTCCTCCTTTCTCTGTTCTTCCTGTCAATATTTTCCAGTTAGTGTTATTCCCACTTCCACGGCGGAACCTATACCCTAAATTGCTTTTTATTGTTCCAGTTTCTAACTACCATCTTTATGGTCTTTTTTTTTTAACCTTTCCCACAAATCCCCAATTTCCTGGAAGGAAAGAAATGGTTTTGGCCCTTTAATTATATGTCTTACTATCACCTTTGTCTCTTTTTATGCTACAGAAAATGAATTCATTCTGTATTTCCCCTCCCCTTACCAAATTTCCCTGCCTTGTCTTTCCAAAATCAAATATAACTTCTAACCCTGCATGTGCTGAAATAATAATAACCTGCATCTATAAAATGCTTTATAATTTTCCAAAAGCTTTCACATATATTATCTTTCTTGATCCTCACAACAATCCTGGAAGGTCTATATCTTTCTGAATTTACATGCCATAATATCAAATCTCTCTTTAGTGTGTTGCCTTCCTTTCTTAAAGATGAATCATCTAGCCTGGGCATGCAATTTTAAATGGAAGGCTTTCAGTTATACCTTTTCATCTAAATGTTTTGCCATATATGAATGCATATATGTAAGTTTGGGGGAAAGTACATTTCTACTTAATTTGCTTTCTGTGAAAACCCTAGTTTCTCTTACTCTGTTACATCCAAGAATTCAAGAAGAATTGATTTGTGTTTTTGCAAATCCCAGCACATTGATTACACTGGTCAAAGAATTCACACAGCTAACAAATGAGCCTCTCATACTTAACTAACTCAATAGACACTTATGTTGTTGATGAGACCATTCTCTAAACCTTTCTAGTTTGCTAGAAACTTGCCCAAGTTTGTATTTCATAGCTAAAAATCCAAATTTATTTCCATGTCAAGATTAGAGTCATCATATTGAGTGATTGTATC
This sequence comes from Gracilinanus agilis, assembly GCF_016433145.1. Taxonomy (NCBI): domain Eukaryota; kingdom Metazoa; phylum Chordata; class Mammalia; order Didelphimorphia; family Didelphidae; genus Gracilinanus; species Gracilinanus agilis. Next base: position 120,808,206 of record NC_058131.1, on the reverse strand, counting down.
CTATGTCTCAGAGGATAAGATGTAGTTGTCACAACCTCTGTTGTTGTAAAGAATGCTAATAATGATATAAATAGCAAAAATAATAATAAAGATAACATCCTATGACAATAATTAGCTCATGTGAAGTCTAGAGGCAAATAATAAACACTCAGATCCACATGGTTCCCTCTTCTGTTACATTTGAGATTTTCTATTAGATTTTTTTAAGTTCAGAGAATAATCACAACTGCACTGAGCTCCCTATTTAGGAAAATTCCTAACTTTTGGACAGAAATTTGGCTCTCAGCCTTAATTTATATTATGTCTATCTCTAGTTAACCCTTGGCCTCTTTGTGGCTGAGGAAAATTCAGGTTTTGAGAAACAGTAGGTCAAAGGAGCACCATAGAATATTAATATATCTTTTAACAGACAGATACGGGGATAGGAAGTTGGTAAGAGGGCAGACGTTTTCTAGGAACTTACCTCAGTTCTTTAGCAGGTAAATGCAACTTAAGACATCAGTCTATGTTCTACTTTGCAAGTGATGGCATTTTTCTGTATCTCCCTTCTCTGCTATATAGCTCGATCCAACTTTTTCTCCTTTTGCTTGTCCCTGATTTGTAACTTTTTCCAACTCACCTCTGGATATCCACACTGCTTCTTCTCTAGTGCCAAACTCTTAACTCTCTCTTATTCGGTGGTGTCTTTCCCTAATTTTAGTAATGGTTGACAACTCATAGAGATTGCTCAAATTTCATGAGTTTTGAATTGATCAAATGTCAACTGATTTCAACAAATTTCAGCTGATCATATTTCCTCAGACAATGAGGTTGAACCAGAACATATCTCCTGTATGGCTTTGCAAGTGATCAAAGACTTTTTCACACAAAATCTCACAAATATGATTGACTTCCTAATATTTTTGCAAGACATTTACTATTTTTCACAGGCAAAGAGGTCCAGACCAACTATTTGAGGGCAAAGACTATGTCTTATTAATCTTTGTATTGGCCTGCTTCACACAATGTAGCACAAACCCATGTCCTTTCTCATTAATGTTGATTATGCATCCCAAATGCCACAATATCATCACAACACCAGCTGTCACCTTGTCCAAGATTGCACCATTTCTTTATAGAATGATGAGGCAAATGCTAACTTAAAAAACTAATTGTGAAGCTGAAAGTATGTTGCTTTGAGTCATTGTTTTGGGAAGTGCGTGAATCACATTGACTCCATCTTGTGACTCAATTCTGGATATAGCTCAGTTCCCTTTCTATTTAATTATGGTTCTAGTACAGTTTCTGTCTTGTGAGAAAACTGTTATTCAAGTATGAGAATTGTGAGAAAACTTTTTTGCATTGTTTGAATCTAGACCAATATAACTGGGAAACTGGATCATCCCTTTGAAGATTGATACAAGGAATTTTCTTACAATTATACATCTCAAGCAACCCATATGTCTTAACTGAAAACTAACCCCATATTGCTCAACCAATTAATGTTTCTTTATTCCTTTGATGACATAAAGACACTTGGGGCTTGGAAGGGAGTGAGATACTTCTTTTTCTGATTTTAGGGAATTACACCTGCTTGCCCTCCCCCTTGCAAATTGGAATGTTCCTAACCTTTTCCCCAATTAGAAATCGGATTACCTAATTTTAACCTGGTTTACATTCTGTTTTTAATTTTTATTTAAATGTATAAAAATCTGTTTCTCCCTGTATTTGGGGTCTAGTGCTTAGCTAAGGGTTTCTGGTCCCAATTGGTCATGTAATTGAGCAACATGTCAATAAATTAGTATGCTCAGAAAAATCTAACCTTTATTTTCTATCATTTAAATCAATCCTCACGCAACACTGTTCTCTGTTTTTGGTAAGTCACTTGAAATCTCTAGGACTCTGTTTCATTTCTAAAATGAGAGGATAAACCAGTTGACATTTTGGGTCCCTTCTAATTCTAAAGTTTTATAACTTTGAGATGGCTTAATCCAGTTTCTCCTTGTTATCTTTGGTCATTTATTTAACCATAGATTTAGACCCATATCCTACTTTTTTAACAGTTGAAGAAACTGAGGCCCACATCAATTAAATAATTAGCCTAAGGTCACATAGCTATTCAGCAGCAGCAGTACCAGCATATAGTGATCTCTTAACTTTTCATCTAATACTTCTTCATGCTGCATCTAAACCAGACAAATATCATTGCACCTTCTGCATTGTGGACAATATTTAAACAACAGTGGGGAAAGTCCCATCTGCTGTATTTTTTCACTGTCCAAGAAAGAGTAAATACCCATATTTCAGCAAAGGAACAACAAATTATAACATCAGGCTTTAGTCATGTACATGCTGTCCCTAGTAGCTATTTCATGTCTGAACTGCCTTTATCCTTGACTGACTAAACATTTAAAACTAAGAAGAAAAATTCTCAAATTTTCTTCCACACATTCCTTCCAAAATAAATCATGAGCTGCCTGAATATTAAAGTCAATCTCCCACTCTCATTTCTGATATTTTTGAAAGATAAAATTGCATCCCCAAAGTGAAACAAGTGCCTTCATTTCAAATAGTTTATACAAAGGTGCTTTCAGGATGATGCTAGAGCTAGCTCATAGTAACTCACATGAGCTGATTGTTAAATTCTCATTGTGAGTATGTATAACTCAGAAATCAGCAAAAATTACAAATTAGGACTTGAAACAATTTTTTCTTATTGTCCATCTTACTAAATGGTGGAGAAAATTTCAGTAATTCAGATTAAACTTTAAAGTGTATGACATGTAAATAGATGGTTGTTAAATGTTTACCAAAAAGCAAGCCTTAAAAAATGTACAGTCTATTTGCTCTTATTGCACTCATATCCTAATAATGTACAATATTTAAGTATTTACCAAAACAACCTTGATTGTTTTCATGTTGTTTCCTCCATTAGAATGTGAGCTCCCTGAAAACAGGAATTGCTTTGCATTTCTTTGTATCAGTAGGGCATAGCACAATGCCTCGCGCATAGAAGGCACCAAAGAAATGCCTATTGTCTTATTGGTTTCATGACAAAATCTTTAGGTGGGTGATTGGTAACTTTAATTGCTAATATTTACAACTGGAATTAATTAATAATAGTGGTAGCTAACATTTTAGTTTTTTTTTTTTTAGTTTTTTTTTTTATTTTAAACCCTTAACTTCTGTGAATTGACTTATAGGTGGAAGAGTGGTAAGGGTAGGCAATGGGGGGTCAAGTGACTTGCCCAGGGTCACACAGCTGGGAAGTGTCTGAGGCCAGATTTGAACCTAGGACCTCCCGTCTCTAGGCATGGCTCTCAATCCACTGAGCTACCCAGCTGCCCCTGTAGCTAACATTTTAATGATTACAAAGATATATATACTTAACCCTCTGGAGCCTCAATAATCTATGAAGTAGGGACTGTCTATATTATTATCCCCATTTTACAGATAAGGTTGTATTTTTAATTGAAATCATCTGCTTGTTGGTTTTCCTGCCTTGTCTCTCTGCTTGCATTCTCTCCTCTACAAAATCACCACTGTGATTTTCTTAAAGCTAGATCATGTCACTCAACAAACTCCATTGACTTCCTTTTACCTCTATGATAAATATAACCTCCCCAATTTGGCATTTAAATTCTATTCACAACCTAGATGCAGCTTGCTTTTCTGACCTTATTAGCCATTATTCTCCCTTTCTCTCACTTTACAATCCAGACAAACTGGCTTTGTTCTTCTTCATAGTCAATAATCTGTCTTCCATCTCCATGTCCTTCCATTGGGTGTTTTTAATGCCTGAAAAGAAATTCTTTTCTCACCTCATACTTTTAGAATCCACAATTTCCTTTGAAGTATCCTCTCTGGACTGTTCCTGAACTGGATACTCATGGTCACAAACTGGGTCTCTTAGGAGGTATTTGACTATTATTATTCAGAGTTCAAAAATATAAACTGGAAGAGTAGTATTTCTTATAGCATAGTCCCTCTCAATGATTTGGACATTAAGAGTCAGCTAGGAGCCACAATTAGCCTTGAGATTAAAGGTATTTACTGTTCAGATATAATAAGGAAATTTCATACTAGCATTCTCTTCAAAACATATATGTGTGTGTTTACAGTATATGTGTGTATGTGTATATATGCACATACACACATATATATTTTTAAATTAACTTTAATATACATTTATTTCCTCATCTGCCTCTAGCTCATTTGTAACTATATTCTATCAGGATTCATGAGTATAAACCATGCTGATTATTAATTATGACAGATGTGAGAAGAATGGAGCTGAGGGAATTACTAAAATAGATGAAAATATGAAATAATTATTGGAAAGGACAGTTTTTTTTATGCAGGTGGAGATGTTAGAGACAAATAATACTTCTGTTAGTTCAATTTTAAGTAGAGCTGTACAGTTTACAAAAAGTTTTATGATGCCCTCATAATGTAAATGAGTATAAAAATCCTAGTTATACAGATGAGGAGACTAAGACCCTGATGAGTTTTATGACTTACCTATGGTCACACAACTAGTTCTCATCAGAGTGAAATATGAATATGGATCATCTGACTCCTCACCCAATTCTCTTTGCAGTAGAGAATAGTAGTGGTATATAATAGGAACTAAAGAGAGTTATGTGGAGGATAAAAGCATTTTCTTATAGGATTGCTACACAAACTTAAAGGAAGAAGGCAATAGAACAGAAGTACTCAGAAGAACAGATTTTTTTGTTGTGCTTTTGCCTTTTTTTTTTTTTTTGGATGGAGTAGAGAAAAACTTATTTGACTTGTGCCCAGCTGGTAAGACAAAGGACAAAAACTGCAAAGAAGGAAATTTAGGCTTGATGGAAGAAAAAATTTCCTAACAAGAGTTATTTAAAAATGGAATGATTGAACTTGGGAAGTAGTGGTTCCCCCTTTGATGGGAATCTTCCAACAAACTAGATGTGCTCTTTTCAACTATGTGATAGGGAGGATTTTTTTTAAATATGAGTCAGACTGGATGACCACTGATGTTCTTCTTTAGGTCTGAAGTCCTGTGATTCTCTGAGAAGGCTATAACAAAAGAAGAGAATCAATTAGTCAACAAGATTTTATTAAGTGACTGCTATAAGCAAAGCATTGGGGATACTGTAACGAGATTAATATAGAGGGAGAGAATTACAAAATATCATGGTTTCAAAGGGTTTATTGAGAGCCATTTAGAAAAATGAAGCTACGTGCCTATTAAGATTTAGTTCAAATGCCACTTCATACTTCTGCCCACCAAGCTGCTTCAGCAGGAAAGAGAGCATTCGAATCCCATCCTGAGTCTTTATACCTCTGTCAACATTTATCAAACTTCCTGTCCACCTCATTACACAAGAGGAATCCTGGGAAATGTAGTTTTGAAAGAGTTCTAAATGTCCACAGGAAGTTTAGATCAGGGACCTCAAATTAGTTCAAGGACCCCCAAATTTCCAATATCACAATATATATACATGGAATGATGCATACTCACAACTCACAAGGAGATTACATCCTGTTAGAGTGTGAGTATGTATGTATAGATATACATATCCCTTTTATGTAGCTCTGGCTGAGTGGAAAACTCATCCAGACTCCCAGGACTCTTTCTAAAGTCCATAGCTGGAATTTTTCTCCACCCACAAAGAATCACAATCCCTAAATATGTTGCTGTCCTTTATGACTTTTTTCACATCATAACTTATGATACTATCATTTTGGCAACTATATTTTTGGTCTTTATTTATTTCTGACCACCAGTGAGACATTTGATGAGTCTTTCAGATCTCTGAAATTCAACAGGTCGCTTAGACAGTTAAGACTCAGCCTGTTCAATTTACATATGTTTGGGAAAGAATAATCACCAAGAGAATGAGGCATCTAGATCCTCACCTTTGCCAAGTTTGGCCCTTCCTCCCACCCAGCTCTCAGGGTGACAGTTCAAATTCATCTTGCCTCCTAGCCACAAAAAAAAGGCTGATATAAGATAAGGCAGCAGTATGTACTCACTCATAGTAATTCCTATTCCAGGAATCCCTCAGTCATATATTCTCCTGGATCTGCAGCCAATTAGAGTATTTTTTTTGTTATCACACAATAATAGTCCCTCACTTGTAAATGAATGGAAAAAAGGCTCCCTACAAATTTCTGCATGATTCCTTGAACTGGAACCAGGCAAAGAATATATGTTCATGGGTCAAGGACTACCCCTCCCACTCCATCCCACCTCTGAAATTGCCTCTACTCCTAATATATCTTAAAAGTCCTGATCAAGTTTTACCTTCTACTTGAAGCCTTTTCTGATCACTCCCTCCCCACACCTTCCATACCATAGAGTGATATATACAATTATATACTATATGTAATATTTAAGTATACATCATATCATATATATGTATATGATACCCACCCTCATTTGAATACATATGTATAATATGAAAACTATAATGCTTATCATAATATATGTAATATAATATATACTATATCTCATGCTCACCCTCATGAATATATCTAATATACAATTATACTATACAATTATATGTTTAATACACACATATATAATACATTCTAATGTCCTCCCTCACCAAATGTAAGGCTCTCCAGTGCAGAGACTTTAATTTCCATCTTTGAGTCCTCAGTGCCAAATGGAGAGTTTACACATAATAGGTACTTAATAAATGCATGTTGATTGATCATGCTACCCAATATTATAGTGCAAAATAAAACTCATGTTAGGTTTGAAAATTACAGCCTATGTACCACTCTGTCTTCAATCTTTCAGTCTATTAGGCTACCTTGCTTCATACTGAAGCTTTGTAGCTCATGGAATAGTAAATCAGAGTTATTCTCCAGGAGAAGTATAGGATCATGCAAACCAAAATAGATTATTCCACCTTGATTTCACTTGATGAATATCTTTTGCTCCATTTCCAACACCAGAGAAATCTGGCTCGATAACAAGTTAGACTGTTGTGAACATCTACCCTGTTTTCTGACTCTAGGGAGACTTTTCTGAGGATGACAGAGGACTTCATTACCTGAGCCTGGTAATTCTATCAGGCAGGCTGAAGCAAATATGAGGTCTGACCCACATGAATAAAAAGTTTCGCTCCCTAGAAGAGAGCCACTGAAGTTCTCTTGGAGGTACACAATCTGCATCAAAATCCTAAAGCCTAGAAATCATTTCTGGCTGTGTCTTCCCCAACTCTAACAAACTCCTTAATAACTTCATCTCAGAGGCTGAGTTTAAATGAGCTTCCTCTTGCCAAAGACCCATACTGACATAAGTCCCCCCAAATGACTAGGATCTGCTTTCCAGGAGTTATTACATGAATTTTTCATCAATAAGCAGGCCTTGTACTGTCAGAAAGAATAAGGACAGAGCAACTATGGGCTGAGCTGGTGTTTGAGGATGAATGCTGAAGCACTGTGTCTCTTAATCTCACCCTAAATTTAATACAGTGCACCTGGACAACCTGGAACTCTCCAGGGAATGCACAAAAAATGCGTATCTTGATGCAGCTGAGGTCCACCATATGGAACAACTATGCCATTAAAATAGACATTAAAAAGATTTGTTAACTCATCCAGATCTAGAGAGATAATAATATTTGGCACTTACATAGTGTTTTTCATCCATCCATCTCAAAGCAGCCTGCAAACATAAATTCTGACAACACCTTGGGTAAAACAGTGCTTTCCTATTTTTTTCCATTCTGTAGAGAAGGAAACTGAGACTGGGGGCCTGAGCAGATGCAGACGGGCCACACAGCATGGCAACCCCAGGGCAAAGAGTCAGACTAAAAAAATACCTTACCCTAGATTAATAAGTCTTGGTTGTGCAGTAATTGGATATTCTTCTTGTTTCTAAAGGGCTCAGATAAACTAGTTAGGTATAAAATAACCTGCAATTCTCTATCATTCTCTAGTTTGGAAATTCAAGGTATTAATTATATGAATTAAGATAACTTGCAGTCAGTTTCCCTCCCACATTCCAAAACCAAATTATGCCATTCTCATCTCTGAATCTTCTCCTGGGGAGCAACTATTCTTTAAACCTTTCTGCAGCTAGCCAGGTACTCTGCTTTATGCTCAATAGCAAATCAAATAGGAAACCCTCCATTTCGGTTTCTTTATCTGACTAGAAGAAAGCTACCTACTACCTTCCAATTCCTACAGAGCTGGATAAACAAGTATAAGCTCCTGCCTCTTTCATCACTTACCACCTTCCCTCAGATGCCTTTGCTCATGTGCCACATAATTTGTCAGAGTTCCAAAGATTTAAGAGTATGCAAACCAACACTGACCTAGTAGGCAAGTTATTTTCTATTGCTACACAATTGATTGTCACTAAAGTCTTCCTTCTTTGTTCTCAAAGGCTATGCTGGGAAAGGGTAAGTTTGAGCAGGTCCTATACAAACAGCCCAATCATTCCTTGTCTGTCTTTTATATGAAGTCCAACCAAGCTACAATCACAAATGCTCACAAGTGGTTGTACTTCAATGCACTTTTTGTATCAAAAAAAAACTCCCCCAAAGCATCTGTTTTTGGCCAAGGATACAAAGAGAACTCAGGCTAATTCAGTCCTTTATCTGTATCTTTGAAGTACAGAAGAATATTAATTTGCCCTTATTCAAGAATATCAGTCAAAACTCTATATGGGCCATCATAAAAATGATGCCCTACTCATAAGCCTAGAATTCAATTTAATTCAAAAGGCATTCATCAAATACCTACTGTGTATAAGGCACAAGACTAGCTGCCTCGGACACAAAAACAATCATCAAAACAAAATTATATCTGTCCTCAAGGAGTTGCATACTGCTAGGGGAAGGAGAGAAGAGACAGCATATACACAAATAAGAGGAAATTGAAATAGGGCATTTTAGGTCATCTAATCCAATTCTCTCATTTCATAGAAACTCAGGTTAACTGTAAGTCAACTAACGTTTTTAAGTATTATGCTAAGCACTAGTGATACAAAGAAGGGTTGTACAGTTCCTGTTATCAAGGAGTTTATAATCTAATGGAGAAAAAACATGCAAACAATGATGTACAAATAAGATATATACAGACAAATTGGTGAGTGTCTTAGAGAAAAGGCAGGAAGAATCAGGACTATCAAAGGTTTCTTGCAAAAGGTAGAACTTTAGAAGATATTTAAGGGATGTCAGGGAAGCAGGAATGTAGAAATGAAGGAAAGAATTCCAAGCAGAGCTAGTTTGTAGATCAGTGACTGTGACAATTGTCTTTTGAATTTACTTCAATATTCTCCCCATGTAATATACTGGTTTTACACAAAATTGTAATATTTATCAACAAGTCTCAGCCCTGATTAGCCTGTCTGAAACATCTAGTAATTCACCTGTCATTCCTAGGCTAATAGCTAAAAGGTGAAAGATGTTGCATCTTCCAGCAGTAAGTCAAATCAAAATTTGATGGTGTCTAACAAAAGGATATGCACCTTTATTTTCAAAAAGTCTAGAAGGTAAGAGTGTTTCCCGAAATTAATACTAAGAGATGAAACTGCATATTTAAAATAAAGAGTGACATCAACGGACCTGTTTAAAGTGAAGGATTGCAACACTTGCAGATAGAGCAGCATCCAAGGGAGGGAGAACAAGATGGCAAAGGGCCTTCAGACTGTACAATAAAAGGATTGGGTAAGAGAAGTAGGGCTGTTTAACCTGGAGGAGGAAAAGACTTAAAGAAGTCATCTTCAAGTATTTACATAGTCCTCATGTGCAAAAAGAACTACTGTTCTGCTTCTGCCTGAAGATCAGATTTAGGGGTATTGAATAGAAGTTGCAAAGAGGCAAATTTTGGTTTGACTTGACATAAATCTTCCTAAAAAATAAACCATTTGGTCATTTGGCTTCAAAGTGGTGGATTATTCACTTTCTGCCAACTTTTTCAATATTCAAATACCCAATGTTCCCTGTTCCTTCCCTGTGGAAATTTACTTTCAAATGTAGAACAATTACAATAAAATTTATTGAAGATAGATTCTCCAGCAAGGTGGAAATTCTTCATCATAATGTGGGAAAATATTAATAAATTAGAGTGTACTTGGAATGCCCTTTCTGAGTCATTTTCCTAGAGCCTTCTTGAGATTATAACCTACTAAAGCCAAGATGCTCAAACTCCTACCCAGAAGAAGCAGACTAATTGATGAAAAGAAGGAGAGTGGAGAAATAATGAGGAATAATGCTAGCAAATGTGGCTGCAGTGAGACTGACAGAAAAGGGGCTCAAACAGTCCTGTACACTCAGAGATTACTAAGAGCAGGAAACAAGGTTAGTAAAACTTATGTCCATCAACCTGAGGAGGCTGAAAGAGCCTTACAGTCCAGCCATGTTGGTTTAATGACCAACAGAGGAAGAGGAGCTAGACCGAGCAATAGGAAAAACACAAAAAGGACCGAAATATCAAATATATAAAGGGCGAGGGGTGGAGAGCTCAATAAAAGCCTACTTTACAGCATATGCAAACTAATAAACAATAAGGATTCCAAAAATCAGAAAAAAGAAGAATGCAAAAACTTCAAAGAATACAAAGCTCATATAACAAATATTGTACTATGTAGAAAAGTACACCAATAATACCTTTTTAAAAAGACAAAATGCTGCAGGTTCTTCTGAGAATGTGGTTAAAGAACAATGTAATTGAAAGTTCTGGATGTAGTGAACACTTGGCAAAAGGGAGAATTCAAATTTAAAATTTCAGTATATCTAAAGAATAACCCTGAAAGCTAAATCCGGGTACCTGTCTGACCAAACACATTAGAGACAAACCCTTCTATTGCTCAGAGGGAATTTTTAAAAATGCGAATTCACCTTCAAATTCACTAATGCTCCTAAAATATCATTTTCCAAAGGCCTACTGGTTGAATGAAGACTCCCAAAATAAATCTCTGCCAGTAGGAACTGCAAAATGACCAAATATGGAGAATAAAACTTGAATTTGACATTATGTAAGGCTGAGGTAAAAGAGAAAAGCCAATGACAAAAAGTTATAATTTTTTAAGGAAAAGGATATGCTATTATCTATGAAATATATGCTTAGCTTTAAAAATTCTCATCTAACTAGCCCAGGGGTTGCTAAGTCACTTAAGTCTAAGTGGTTATTTTAATTGAAACAAATTTACCAGGAAAGAACCTTCTATAATGTCTATAAATCTGCTGAAATACAGACTCATTCTCAAGGCAGATGTCCTCCCTCCAACAGAGGCTTAACTATCTCCTATTGTTTGCTGATGGCCTCAAAAGCCAAGAGGGTCATGTTCAATTTCTCTGTCCCAATACCCTGGTGTGTCGTGACAACATGTCACCAAATCAGTCAATCAACAGATATTCATTAAATATGCAAGCCATTTGGCTCACACAATGAGGCAAGGATAAAAGTATGCCTAATAACATTCCAGCCTGCCCCCAAGCTCTCTTGTACAATTTTGAAGTACAATAATTGACAGAGTGCTGGGCTTAGGAGAAATGAGTTTGAATCTTGCCTCCGGTACATACAAAGGGCAACTTTCTAAGAATATAAATTATAAAGGAGATCTTGAACTCAGCATCAGTAGAATGGATTTCTACAGCAGCAGCTCCCTATACTGAAGAAATAAAAGATCCATATTGCACAGCCCCACTCCAACCCCCTGCCATGTGCAATATGCACATAATGCATGTGCCCACATACACATAACTGCCTGTCACCCAGGTTGTTATGAGGAAAGTTGGAGGTTTTGTTAACTTTAAATTGCTACATAAATGTGAGATATTATAAAAACTAGATCCTTGGGGAGCAGAGATTATCTGATCACTGCACATCAAATATATATTTCAGTTCATTGAGAAGTCACTTCAGAATGGATATGATTTGACCTACAGCCTTCAAAATCAGTATGCATTACTGGAAATAGTTCAGAGTAGGAAGGCAGCAAATTAGGTGCTACATTAAGTATGAAAATGATAGTTGAATAGATAAATGGGAAAAAAATTTTAGAGCTGTTAAAGACACAGATTCTATGCTTTAAAAAGAAACTTTTTCAAGCTCTGATCTTATTGCCAGCTTGACTTACCACAGTTGTCTTTGGCTCCTTTAGATCCATCCCCACATTCCTTAAAGATCGTTCTTTAACACTCTCCACTTCCCAATTCTTCCATCCCTATCAAAAAAAAGCTCTTCTTTAAATTTTCCTCCCAAGTTACTTTTCTTTTCCCTTTTCACAACTAAACTCTTTTATTTTTACCCACTTCCCTCTGGGGATTCATCTCACATTGAGACTAGATCTCTCTCTAGATTTCTAGATGATATATTTTCATGTGACCAACAAAACTCCCTCAAATGGTCTTTGCTTTTGCTGTTCAAAGTCTGGTTATACATTATGATCTTTGGACTAAACACAAACTAGAGCCCTCTTATAATGTCTAATATATTTGGATTGCATTTGGTCAAAATTGAATGAAAAACAAAACAAATGGAAGTATTGCTTTCCTAATACATTATTATAATATTATGATCACTCACATAACTATGGCTTAGAATTGTGTGCACTAGAGAGCATAGACCCAGTGGAGATAGGAGAATGTTCCAGGGAAAGGAGTTTGAGGTCTCATTTTTATAGGGTTTGGGAAAGAAGCAGACTAACTCTTATTGGTGTCACCTTGGCATTTAGTTCATTAACATATCTAATGATCTCATAGTTGCCAGCAAAATTTTAAAGTTAACATAGCCATGTCATCTCAAAGTTATCAGCACCATTTGGCTTTCTGCTGGTCTTCTGGAACTTGTCTGAGATTTACATATCCATAGAACCAAAAGGCCCTGACAACAAAGCCTATTTGGCATCCCCTGATTCCACATATATTACCAAGATGTGATTTTTGGTTAATTTATAATACAATTTGTAAATTATGTTCCTTTGATGTTTGGGGTGGTTTGCATGTTTCTTCTAAGTTCTCTTTGGCAATCACATTTCCTGCTATTGTCACTTTGTATTATAAACTTACTATACTGATGAGGAGTGGCAGGGTAGTGTGGTCAGGAGAGCCAGAACAAGATACAATATTAACATATAATTCTTTTTCAATCTCTTCAGCCTCAGACTTTAAAATTTTCCTTGGCTCTTCCTCCTTAGACTTCCTAAGAGGAGACATTCTCCAAGGTTCTCTACCTTTCTACTCATGTATTTCTTTTAGAAGGTCTATGATAGCAAGACATTCCAATATGATAGTCTCCTTTTGCCTAATTATCCCCATTTTATTCAGAAGAAAGCCCAGTAAGTCCTAGTTTCAAAATATCACATCAAAATTATATCTTAAGATGTTTCATTCAACTAAAGATTGTATATGCTTACTATGATTCTAATAATGACAATGTTAGCTCAAACAAAATATTTTTTGAGTCAGAACTTTGAATAATTTTTCTATCAATGCATATGTGGACTTCTTTATTACCTTTCCCTCCTGATTCTTGGCTCCTTCTCTGATAGTTTGCTTCAATCAATGAAGTTGCAGTTTATTATTAAGCACCTACTGTATGCCAGGCAGCTATGTAGTGGAGTGGATAGAGTGCCAAACCTAGAGTCAGATAGATTTATCTTCCTTAGTTAAAATCTGGCCTCAGACACTTAGCTTTGTGACTCTGGACAAGTCATTTCTCCCTGTTTGCCTCAGTTCCCTCATGGGTAAAATGATCTGGAGAAGGAAACAGTAAATCATTCCAGTATCTTTATCAAGAAAACTGCAATGGGGTCATGGAGTCAAATATGACTGAAACAACCAAACAACAATAACTTGTGCCAAGCATTATGCTAAACTTTGAAGATTATTTAAAAAAAGCAAAAAATGAATAAAATAAAAAGTCCCTGCTCTCAAGGAACTCAGTCTAATGAGAGAGACAACATGCAAATAAGTTATCAATATAATAAGATATATACACTATATACTGGAAGTAATCTCAGAGGAAAGGCACTGAGATTAAGGAGGACTAAGACAAGTTTCCTCCAGTAGTTAAGACTTTAGCTGAGATGTGAAGGTAGCCATGGAAGCCAGAAAGCAGATATGAAAAGGAGGAGCATTGAGGACATGGGGGATGGCAGGTAGGAGGGAAAGTCAGAGAACAGACTCAGAGATGAGATAAAGAATCTTATTACTATATGAGAAGACATTGGCTCCTGGCTTCCTCCAATTCTCAGTTGATGTTCCACTTTCTGCAAGAAGTCATTTCTGGTCTTCTTTAATGCCAAAGTCTTCATCTAAGATGACTCCCAGTTCACACTGTATAAATTTTGTTTGTACATAATTGTTTCCCTATTCTATCTCCCACTAGACTATGAGCTACTTTAGAGCAAGGAATATTTTACCTTACTTTTTGTCCCCAGTGTTTAACATAGTTTAACACATAGTAGGCACTTCATGAATAGTTACTGTCTCGACTCAATAAATTCTTGTTTTCCTCACTTCATAAATTATATATTGGGGGGCAGCTGGGTAGCTCAGTGGATTGAGAGCCTGGCCTTGAGACGGGAGGTCCTAGGTTCAAATCTGGACTCAGACACTTCCCAGCTGTGTGACCCTGGGCAAGTCACTTGACCCCCATTGCCCACCCTTACCACTCTTCCACCTAGGAGCCAATACACAGAAGTTAAGGGTTTAAAAAAATAAAAATAAATAATTTTTTAAAAAAATTATATGTTGAATTTCATTGAATTGAAGAATGTTCAGCCCCGATGACAAGGATAGGGAACAAGTTTACTTCTACACTTTTAATGAGTCTGGAGTCTAGTAAGGGGCTTACTTAAGATACTGAAAGAACTTTGACATGACAAGATATTTAAGAACCTTTCTTAAATTGCACATAGAGTTCGAGTTTTCCACATTCAAACTGTCTTAAGAAACTTGAAAACCCATTAGTGTGTTATTGCTCCGAGATACAAGTATCAAATACTATAAAAATCTCTCTAAACATGCTTAGCAGGAATTGGGACTTTTAGCATGTCTCACATAACCATCACACATAAAAACATAGATCCATATTTTAAGTCTCCATATGTCCCTCTGTTAAAAATAAAAAGTCATTTTTAGAACTAAGCTATTCCCTGATAAAAGTACCCATTGACTTCTTTGCCAGACAATCACAGCTCGTAAATTGACACATTTCAGTTCATCTGTATGTAAGCCATGTTCCCACATCACAATTATAACACAGGCATCTTAACTTTAAATGAGAGAAAACAAACATAAAATTAGCACTGGTGGGAACCCCCTGCCACTCAATTTGTGTTGGGTTTAACACCTTATTTTATATATCCTTCTACATAAACAGTTTTATATTAGCCCTTGATATGGTGCCTTACAAGAATTAAATGTTGAGCTGTTTAAAAGCACTAATTAGCAGCTTTAATACAGAGGGGAGCCCATATATTAGTAAAATCTTGTAAACCTAGAATACCCTTTGGGCCTAGCCATTTGTGTGTGAAATAACTCAATAAAAAATACTATATTGTTAATCACAAAACCTTCCAGGAAAATAATCAATCACAGCAGAAGTATAAACTGTACTTTTACAAACAAAAGAAGAAAAATGATAATTCCCATTTAAGCACAAGCCCTGGAATCCTTGCAATGTGCCGACTCATTTATAAAACAAAGCACACTTCATAATAATGATAAAAATATTACAACTGGATATACATCCAATTGACGAATATGCATCGCATTCAATTTTAACACAACTAGCAACACATTTATAAAATTAATACTTCATTCTTTTCTATCATTTCCAACGTTGCCAAAGTTCTTTTTGCATCCTCCCTCCCCCCCAAAAAAGTAACTTTAGTGAATAAAGTAAACCATCTTGATGTGTATTTGGCTCTTTTTAAAGACAGAAACAGATTTCATTTTCCAAGCATCCAAGAACACATCCCTCTGTAATTTGGAATGTTTCCCTATAACCCTCCCAGACCTAATTGTTTCTATTTCAGCAATATCTCATGTAGCTTCTTACTTTTTTCCCGGGCAGAATGTTATTTTTCTGTTCCTTAACTTTCCATATACCTCGCATCATAGTTCTAGTTAATATTTCTATTGCATGTAAATAATTATATTCTTGAGTGCTTTAAAATTACACTAATTCCTACACCATTAAGGAAGGAAAATGTTTCTTGTTTTTGATGCATTATAAGTGGGAGATATTAATTTCTAGATGAAATTATGCATAAGCAGGGGAAAAGCTTTGTACTGAAGGATAATATTTAAACACAAAATGTTAAGCATCTTAGGATTTACAAGATGATTAAAAGCAAATAGGACAACATAACCATATTCTGTTTGGACTGAGGTATCCCACTCCCATCCATGCAATTTTCTAATCCCTGAATGGAAAGTCATCTTTCTATTTGAAAATCTTTTTAGCATGAGTTTTCAAGAAAGAGAGCTCAGATTCTGAAATAGTAGGAAGATCTCAAAATTATAGATAGGGGCAGAATTCATTAACTATGCTTGGATTGCTTTATTTATATGACATGATGTGCAATGAAGTAACTATTGTCATCATTTTTGTTTTGAATAATATCCTACCATTTTCAGAACCTACCACGAAGCTACTTAATTTCTAAAACAAGTTTCTGAGAGTTGAAGATAGTTACCTTGTACCAAGTTATGCATAATAATTAATATAATAATTACATTTTGAGTATGCTAGTTAATTTTTTAAGATTGTGCCAAAAAGATGGAATTGTATTGATTTAAGAAGAAATTTCCACACCAAGGGGAACTTCAATTCTTTCCAGCTTTGTTCCACTATTAAAAACAGATTTGGTCAATGGCCTCATATATTTGCCATGAATATATATTTTTATGTATTTTTTTTCCTAACAGCAGAAAGCTGGCTGACACTCCAGATTTTTTCTATGGCATGTCCTGGCTTTTTACGGTGTTTTATGTTACAACCTAATTAGTATCTTACAGTGCCCTTACATGTACTCAGAATCTAGAATTTCACTAAATACACTGAACGTTTTATTTTGGGGGGACCTCCATGACACTCTCGAAGCAGTTTTAAGTAGGGTAAGAATATGTTTCGAGTCAATCAAGCCTTTCAGAGATAGGTTATCCACCTCTGGCTAATGCACAGCTATAAAACCTTTACCATTTCTGCCTAGAAGATAGTATCCTTATTAAACCCATAACTGTCCATAGTGTCAGAACTAAGGAGGAGGGGAGATGGAGAGGAGACAATCTTCCTGGTACTTCAGAAAGTCTGCTATGCCAAATTACATAAAGATTAACTAATAGCAGCTGCAGATCTCAAATGATTTAACCAAATTAGGCCATGACTTGTTAACCCCCTGCTTCCTCTGCATCATCTCCTTTCTTAGTCAAGAAATTCCTTGGACTGTAGGTTAATGATGGAGTGATCAAGTGACCAATTTCACAGCCCAATATAGGAAAGTAGGTGTCATCTGTGAAAAGCTGAAAAGCGATCTGGATGTGTAACTAGCCCATTGTTCTTTGAGGGTAGTTTTAGCCTGCACTGCCGTAATGTCCAGTTAGGAATGAAAAGGAATAAATTTCTCTTGTCTTTTTTGATTCTTCTCCTTTACAGAGATATCAATGAAGAGGAGTCTCATAGTCCACTGAGATAAGGGTCATGTTCCTCTTGTCTCTTATTCTTTCCTTTAGAGGGCACTGATCTTCAGGTGCATGTTTTTCTACAATCATCCAAATAAAGTTGAAAATTAAAGAATGGTGAAGAAAGTTTTTTTCCTAGCCCTTGCCAAAAAAAAAAAAAAAAAGGTGGGGAAAGGAGGAAAGAAGAAAAGGAGAGAGAGGAGGAAGGAGGGATTGGGAGGAAGAAAGGGAGGGATAAAGGGAAGAAAAGGAGGGAGGGAGGAAAGATGATAGCAGATGTTGGGGCAGGGTACATTTGTATTACCTTCCACTTCAGCCTTTGTCTTCATGTCTTTTTTGCAGATACTTAAATTGTTTGACTGTTTTAAAGAGAAAAACAGTCAATGAAACTTTTAAAAGAGCCTAGAACAAAACAGCTACTTTTATACTTTTATACAAACATACAGAGCAAGATAAATTTACATTTTTCAGATCTCATGAGAAACAGGACCAGCTTTGTCTGGAATTATCTAAAAAGTTATCAAGGGAAAGTATGAGACCTCGCTGCTCTCCATAATGGAAGAAAAGCTAGAGAAAACGTAAAATAGAGGGAGTTTATGTTTAACCATAGGTTGATCATCCCAAACTCACCACAAAGACCTTTCATTTCCATCTGGAAAGAGTATGTGATAACCTAGACAGGCCAGCCCCTCAGTCACCAATCAAAACACTGACTCTTGACATTTGCCTAATTATCTTTTCTCATCATCAGTCATTTCTTGAAGTCTTGGCTTCATTCAGATGCCAGGTATTTCCGAAATTAATCATGTCATTGAAAGCGGCATCTTTTCATGTAAATGGACTTTATTATCTGGATCAGAAAGCCCCCCCTTTGAGCTGCAAAAGCCCATTTGTAGAGAAAGTGTCTGAAATCTGACATGCTGCCTTCCCAAGAAAGATTCTTAGTGGTGACCTCCCAGCAAGAGCTAAGCATCCGTCACGATGAGTGTGTGTGTGTGCTGCTAAGAGCCTTGGGCTGGATGCATGCTAATTTGCCCCATTGTTTCAGGGTGACTGCCTTTCCAGTACTGGGGAACAAAGGCTTTTTGCATAAGCCTCAGTGTACAATTATTTTATGTTTACATCAGGGGCCATCATCCTATCTTTATTGCTGCTATATTAAGGGAAGGGAGAGCTCCTTTGTCTCCTCCTTGGGGTGAGGATTACAGGCAGGATTTAGCATGTTACTCAGGACACTCCTCTTTCATTAAAAGGCATTTTACAAATGTTCAGGATCGTGGGCTGAATCAACACATTGCTTTGGTCAGCCTACCACTAAGTATAGAGATAGGGAATGGACTAGCCCTGGATATCTGCCACCAAACGCCAAATTTTAACTGGATAGGATCTAAGCCCCAAAGAACAGATGAATAAGGACCTGAATGCAGAAAAGTCTCACTCCTGGAAATATTATCCATTCTGCCATGACTATGTTGTATTCTGTGATTCACAGTCATTTGTCCAATTAAGGACTATCTCCAACAATACCTTCGACATATTCCTAAAGTTCCCAATGACTCTGGAGTCATAGTCCTCCCTCTCCTCTTTGTCAGTATGATGAAATCGATGGACCCCTCAGAATAATATTTCCAAATACAGAAAAAAATGTGTGGTGGCACAAAGAAAATCAATTACATTGAAATATAGTTATCAAAATATATTTTAAAAGCTTATAGACTCCAAATTAATAGTCCTGCTCTTTAATAATCCATCAGTGTGTATAGTACCACATTTTTTGTACTTTGGTCTACATTCGCTTTTTAACTCTTTGAACTTTGAAAACTGGACAGCTGTCCTTTTGTGGCAGAGCATGGGAATCATAGGCATTGAATCCAACTCCCTCCTTTGGGGAAATAGATTTAAAGTTGCAACATAAATTGACAGAAGCCAGGAAATTCAAAACTTAAGGATTGGTGGTATTGAAAAGGGGAATTTTGGTCATTGTAAAATAAATGCATCTGAGACCATTTGTTAGATGGAAGTGGAAGGAAAACTGAGCAAATTGGGGGAGTTCTACCTGTGCTACCTTCCATAACTATAAATTATTAACTTTTTTTTCTTAAATGCTAAGGAAAATTTCACACATATATACACACACATTAGTGTTCAAAGAATCTTCCCTGGGTAATATGTTACTGAGTCCTCAAAAACATCAATGTGAATTTGGAATTTTTGAATATGATATTTGTGAATGAGAGGATACACAGTAGGAAGGACAGTTTTTGAGAAACTGCATCTCTAAGACAGGATCTTGAAACATGAGATAGAAATTTCTTCAAAGAAGGCCATTTATTGTATGAAGAGAGCCCATTGTGATTTTAATGAATTCAATGCTGCAAGTGAAGTGTTCTCTTGAAGTTTACCCCTGCTGGCAGAATTTCTGAATTTCTTTCCACAACTGATAATGGCTAAGACCCCAGCTTCTTCTTTTTTTTCATGGAGACAATGTGAATTCCTGGACACATCCATCTTTAACCAAGTTAAGGACTTAGAACCAGAGTAAAGACTTTTTATATATAAAAGCATTCTATTTTTAGAGAAATTTGCAATGTAGTTGTCATTACAAATGTACTTGGAGGTAGAGATCTGGTTTTGAATCTTGCCTCTACTACTTATTGCTTAATCTCAAACAAATTACTTAACCTTCCTCGGTTTCTTTTTTTTTTTTTTTCATCTATAAGAGGAGAGGGGGTGAACTGGAAGATACAGCTCAAAAGCTAGATAAGGTATAACAGAAGTTGAACTGGCCAACGGGGAATCAGAGCTTGGGCCCTTTGGGTATGAGAACTTCCTGCCTGCTTCTAGCCATGTGGGGGTTCAGTGCTGAAAGAACTTGTCACTTTGATATGAGGCAGAAAACCCTAAAGGTTTCCTTTCCTCTGGAGTCATCCATATGGTCCATGCAGCCCTTAATCTTGGAGGAACCAGACCTGTAATTCTTCCTTTCCTCACTCTCTTTGGCTATCTTTGTTTTAGAATAGCATCCCATTTTCCCCCAGTCAATGCACATTTCCTCTGATATGGGCACATTTTCCTGAACAAGAGAATAAAAAGGGTTGGAAAACTTTTTTTTAATTTTATGTGTTCTATAGAATGTGTAAAAACCTACAGTTATTGGTATTGCTTACAGAGTCATCCTCTCCCACTGTGCTTTTTAAAAAATAGTTCATTGTTTTTATTTTTTTCAAATATAAGCATTTTAAATTAATGTATTCATCCCTATTAGCTCCACTGCCACCGTGGAAGAAAAAAAATGCTTCAATATATATGGAACGTGAGAAACAGTTCACATATTAGTCATGTCCCAAAATGCATGTTTTTGTGAATTTAAATTCCTGCTGCTCTAGTAGGAATTGTGTCCTATTTTATCAATTTGTGGTTTGTTATTATGTTTGTTCGAGCTCTAAAGTTTTTTGAAGTTGTTTTTATCCATAATGTTATCATTGCATAAATTGTTCTATTTCTGCTCACTTTTCTCCGCACCCATTTATACACGTCATCCCTGTTTCCTTTGAAATTTCCCATCTCATTGTTTCTTATGATGTAGTGCTATTCCCTTATATCCACCTGGCACAGATTGTTTAGAAGGAGACTCCCTCCTTAGTTTCCAATTTTTTTGTTACCACATAAACAGCTATATATATATAGCTGTTTATGTGGTAACAAAAAAAAATATATATATATATATGACATAGAGGTCCATTTTCATTCTTTGATTTCTTTAGGGTATAAGCCTAGGGGTTAAACCCAGAGTTTGGTACCTTTCTGGGTATGGCTTAAATACACTTTCACAAAGGGTAAGGACTTAGCCATAAAAGAGAGTAATGTGATTTCCAGGACTAGGCCTATAAGCTCCAATACAACTACATTGTCTTTTATCTTTTCTCCTTTATCATAATGAGTTTCTCAGAGAGAAGTTGGACTTGCAGCAAGCTTGAGTTCTCTGTAAGGTCTGGAACATTATCCTTTGCTTTTGTCATTTGGCTCTGCCCTTGCAGCAGGCCAAAATCAAGGCTGAAAAAGCTTCAGCTTTTTAAACTCCAAAAATAAAACACAGGATTCTACCTCTGAGCAATAGGGCTAATATTAGCAATTTGTCAATGTGTGGCTTCCCATGGGATAGGCTACTTCATAATTTCCTACAGCTTTTCTGCTTACCAAAGTAACTTTACCTTTCTCTCTGTATTTGCCTTAAAGAGGATTTCATCTCCTTTTATCCCCAGTGGCTCAAAAGCATCTATCATTCAGGGGGATATTGTAACAGGACTGCATGACCTTCAATTTCAGCCTTTATCACCAAAGTCCTCTTTGCAGATCACTGCTTTTACCTTCATTTGGTTACTTCTTTTTCTTCTCGTTTTTGAAACAAGAAGTCAAAGACAGTTTTGAAGGAGATCGGAGAAAGTTGGTCACTTTGGTAGAGACTAATTTCTTTATCATCATTAAAAAATGTTTATGCCCAATTAGACTGTTGAACTCCTTACAAGCAGGAATCATTTCCCATCTTTCTTACATATCTTTTACAGCATCCAGCATGATAGTTTCTCATCAAAAGCTATTGAATCAAAGGGTAATAGGGGCAGTTAGATGGCTCTATTGATAGAGGATTGGACCCAGAATCAAGAAGATTCATTAGTCTAAGTTCAAATCTGGCCTCAGACACTTACTTCTGTATGATCCTGAGCAAGTCACCTAACCTTATTATTAGCTTCAGTTTCCTCATCAGTAAAATGAGCTGGAGAAGGAGGTGGGTAAAAACCACTCCAGTATTTTTGCCAAGAAAACCCCAAAAAGTGTCACAAAAAGTCAGACATACCTGAAAACAACTAAACCAAAAAAATTTGCCCAGAAATCCTCATAGATAGCTATGGGATCATGTAGAGTTGGACATGACTGAAAGACTGAACAACCATGGCAAATCAATGGCATAAAGCCCTGGATCTAAAAAGGAGGGAGGTAGAACACAGATTCAAACACCAGTTTCATTATTTACTAGCTGTCTAACCTTAAGCAACTGACAACTTTCTCTGAGACCCCACAGTACTTTTACGCTCTACCTCACGTAGTTATTGGCAGAAAAGGACATTGCACATGTAAATGTAAGTACCATATCATTCATGGAAATCGGTCATGTATTGTCAGGTCTGATTTGTATAAAGACCTTTCTGTTTCTATATACCAATGGTTCTCTAATGCTTAATGAGAATTTGATTCATAAATTCTCTGAGGATTGGAACTATACTGTGATTGCTTTATCTAAACATTTTCTTGCGCCTCTCCCAACCATTTAGCATTGTTGTCCTCACTAAAATAGCCGACTGCTTCTGAAGTTTCATCAATATGGGTGTTCTCCTGAATGGGACAGGCTGTTCCTGCTCAACCTTGGTGACTTCCATCTATGACCTCCCATGAATTCACCACAGAGATTCCACTCATTGAGCCAGGGAGCTAACTTGAGTTATTTTGAAATATTAGGGATACCAAAAGAACATGTGAGTTCTTCATCACTTATCCCTCAATCTCACTATGTGAACAACACATCTTTTTTCAATTATACATTTCTTTGATGGCATCTTTATGCAGTATCTCCTTTGCAAATGTGTCCATATAATACCTATGATCCATCTGGCTCATACTCACCATGCCCTTTGGGTGATCCTGCAGTTGCTAATGCCCTGTTCTAGGGTATTTATTTTGTATATGTTCTGCATGAACCCCTCTTTGAACTGGTTGTATCCCAGTTAAATGTCAGCTCCTTGTGGTCAGGGACTGTGTCTCCCTATGGTATTTGTACTCATAGCCCTTAGCCCACAGTACTTTGAAAATAGTAGATATGATAAATGCTTGTTTACTGATTGATTGATGAGGTTTCTCTGATTTCAAGAAATATTTGACCTCTTTAATTCCTAACTCCTGAAACATATTTTCTAATTTTTTTTCAATGTCTTTCCTATGCTTTTCTTTATGCTGAAGCCATGGAGTATCAAAGTAAATGTGGATTTAATTTGGAGGGTCTTAGTGAGTGACTTCTATACAGAATCTATCTGTTTCATCTTCTGTAACTAATATTGGTGGATCAGCTGAAGTAATTTGCAATACATAGAGATCTCTAAGTTTAGCAAAGTATTTTATAAATAACTTATTCTGTTTTTACAACACCTCTTTGAGATAGCTACTTTGATTATCCTCATTTTAAAGATAAGGAAACTGAGGCTAAGAAATATTAAAGTGCCTTGCCAGAGGCCACAGAACTAGTCAATGTCTAAATATATTTGAATTTAGGTCTTCCTTACTGCATATCCTGTGCTCTATTGATTGTACTACTTAGAACCACATGTAGCAGGAATGATGAGTACTTGACATGCACATGAAAAGTATCTTATATTTTAAAAATACCACCAATACAATAATTTCCAGAACCATGAATGTTAAGCATAGCACTTTGTTGGAAGACAAACTGTTCTGTAACAATCTTGTGCAAATAAAAGTTCATTTTGTGAATCCAAGTCTAAGGTTTACAGGGATATCTATTAAATCTGATCTTATTCAATTCAGGCCTAATACACTAGCCTTCTGAGATCCCGACTCCTCTGGTGTAGTTTTCTGTCATCTTCAAATTTGACAAAGTGGTCATCTACACCTTTCTCTAAGTCATTGAAAGAAAATTTTAAATACCATTGGGCCAAGCATATAACCTGGGTGGTGCTCCAATAGAGAATTCTTTCTGAGTTCTCACTGATTCATTTAATGGCCACTCTTTGAGTTCATATCTAACAACAATAATAAATCGAGTCATTTTTCAGTTGTATCTGACTCTTTGTGACACCATTTGGGGTATTCTTGGCAAAGATCATGGAATAGCTCGCTCTTTCCTTTTTCAGCTAATTTTACAGATGAGGAAACTGAGGCATATAAGGTTAAGTGACTTTCCTAGGGTCATTCTGCTAGTAAGTATCTAAGGCTAGATTTCAACTCATTCTTCTTAACTCCAAGCCTAACTATATACTCACTGTGCCACCTAGTTAAAAAGAATAGATCATGTGATATGGCACAAAATGACTCAACCTTACCTGATGTAATACAACAAAATCTAATTTAATATAACATGATGAGATATAGTCCCTGACCACAAGGAGATAACATTTAGCTAGGAGGATATAACTAATTTAAGGATGCGTTCATGCAGAATATATACAAAATAAATATCCTGATTATTTGAGGGGAAGCACTAGCAACTGAAAGATCACCTGAAGGCAATTTTGAGCAGGATGGATCAAAGAAATTACATAGAGACATTTGCAAAGGAGGCTCTGCATAAGGGTATCATCAAAGAATGTTTTTTGGCATGGCATGACTGCAAGCCAGGATGTGACATTACAGATGACATGTGATATCATGTGATATTATGTGACCTTGATATGATATTCACTCAAAGCAAAATACTAAGATCATGGTAAATTTAAAAAATACTACATTCTCCAGACCCTCCCCAACCTAGTAAATTCAGATTTTTTTTCAAGTTTAATCTATAAACTTTGCCCTTGTCAAAACTTCAAGTTAAATGAAGTCTTGAAAATTTTTATCTTTCTCCACCAATTCCACTCCTGAAAAGCTGTAATCTCCCTACAGAATTTCACTAGCTCATATATAACAACAAAGAAACACATTGTGGAAAATCTACCCTAGTTATTCCTAAATTTAAGTAAGGCTAAATATAATTCAAGTTTATATAGGACTTTAAGGTTCTCAAAGCATTTCCCTGACAACCAGCCTATGAGATGGGTAGAACAGCCCATGAAGTTGCCAGTAAGCAGCATCTGTCTCACTTCTCAATCATCTCATTGCAAGTGAAACTGTACTTAATACCACATCCCCTCCCGTACCTAAGAGGCAAGTTTTATTATCCATTTTAATTTCAAATGAATGACATCCTCAGATGCTGGGGAGAACTGACACTGGTTGCTTTGCTTATTTCCCAAATTGGAATAGTCAAAGCAATCTCAAAATCCATTTCAACAATTCATCCTGTCCTCGCCCCTGAATCTATTCCAGTTTTCTGTTGTGTAGGTAAATGAAACAGTTTGTCTACCTCTGAAGAAATATTCCATACATAACAATCATGATAACCTAGGTAATGACAATAGGTCTGTTTGTGAAATATCTCATATTCTGGGGAGAATTTGTGAGCATGCATCATTTCAGGGCTTAATATTCCATATTTTCTTGTCACACACTTCCCCAACAATAACTGGAGAGGATAGCCACGTAAGTAAGTGACTGCATGCACTAACTGTATCCCAGTATCCTGGACTTGGCCCAGGACATATGTTCCTAGTGGATTTCAATAAAGCTATTCCTTGTCAACTACAGCTTCATCTTCCACCAAATTACTTTATAATTTTAGGTGTACCAGGTCGTCATTTCTTCCATGGGTATTCCTTTAACTTCATTAAGTTCCCCTGGCCCTCCCCACTCAAATCATTGATGATCTGTAATAAATATAGCGTGTATTAATAGCTTTGGTGCAGTTTTAAGGACTAAGACTTTGTGCTAATAGAAGAGGGGCCTCCTTTAAAAATATACTGAAAATCCTTTAAAAAGAAAGAACTCTGTGAGGTAAGAATAAATACTAGAACCCAGATTTTCCTATCTATGAAGTTTTCATAAATTGGGGTTCAGGTAAGTAGAGGAAGGTCACCAGAACTCTGGATGCTTTCCCTGTGAAGATTTTATGATCATACAGAAGAGTATATAAAACAGAGAAAATGAGTATAGGTAGATTTATATGTTTGGGTGTTGATGAGATCACAGATCCCTCAAAGAACCACAGCAAACTTTACACTATTCATTTGCAATCTCTTCTTTGTAATTTTTAGGATTGTACCTTAGGATGCCAATACTTCAGTCTTCCAAAAGGTACCAAGTAACCAGGAACAAATTTTTTAATCTCTCTGGGATTATTTCATTATCTGGAAAATTCAAGCAACAATTGAAATATCTATTTCCCAAGACTGTCTCAAGAATAAAGAGATGTAATATCTTTCAAGTCATAAAGCAATTATTAAATAACTACCACATGAATATGGAATGATTCCAGTGAAATTCTTTTTAACAAAATACAACTTCATCAAGCTATTTTGACATATTTTTATGTATACAATCAAAGAAATTTTTCCTAAGAATTCAAAAGGTGCCTAGGACAGATGGAGGTACTTTAGGGCATCCACAGAGAAGAATGAGCATGAGCATACACCATAGAATTCCAGTGTGGCAGAGCCCAAGGATTGGTTAATACTAAGTGGTTTATAAAATGTTTGTTGTACTGATCTCTCACATCCACACCTTTGCTCACATCATCCCCCTTTGTCTAGAATGCATGCCTTCCTAACTTTCATTTTATAAGCTCCTTCTTTTCCTTTAAGAGGCATCTTAGGTACCATTTTCTGCATGGATCCTGTCCTTATCCCTCAATTGCTTTCCCAACTATTTCACTGCTTTGTATTTTCCTCATAAAGTATTTCACAGCTTTGGATATTTCTTATTTTCCCCTTTTTGTGCTGTATGTATTTTCTTATGATTTGTTGTCTCTTGTTAGAACATCACTCAGTTCAAGAAAGGAATATTTTAATATTGGTACACATATTTGTATGGCATCTCGAACTGTAACTGGCATGTAGAAGTCACTTAGAGATACCTTTAGACAAATATGGTCTCAGATACTTCCTAACTGTGTGACTCCAGGCAAGTGTCTTAACCTGCATTGCCTAGCCCTAACCACTCTTTTGCCTTGGAACCAATCCCAGTATTGATTCTAAGATTCTAAGACAGAGGCAAGGATTTGAAAAACAAAGAAATATCTAAAAATTTAATGAATTTCCTTGACAGTCTAAGTCTTTGGCTTAAAAGACTTAAAAGCCATAATAAAAGTTTTATGGGACATCTAAGTAGCACCAGATAGAGCACCAGGCTTACTAGTCAGGAGGACCTGGGTTCAAATCTAATCTCAGACTCTTCCTAGCTACATGACCCTGACCAAGTCCACTTAACCCCAATTATTAATCCTCTGTCAAAAAATGTTTAAAATAAAAGAGTAAGACCAATTAATGCCATTTAGGGGCAGTTAGGTAGTTCAGTGGATAGAGAGGCAGACCTGAAGATAGGAGGCTCTGGGTTCAAGTTTGACCTCAGACACTTCCTAGTTCTACGACCCTTAATAAGTTACTTAACGCCAATTGCCTCACTCAATTGTGTGAATGAGTGTGAATGACACAATTGTGTGCCTCACACAATTGTGTGAATGAGTGTGATGTGGTAGAGTTTACATTATTTATTGTTTTGGAAATATTTTCCCCTTTGACATCTTTTCCCAAGATGTGTCATTGACAAAACCCCAACTTTCTTTCATGAAAATTAATTCCCTGTGGTTTATAAAAGAAGGAAACAATACATTCTTGTCATTAAAGATGGCAAGCTTGACCATAGTGTGGTCACTCACTTCATTTGATTTTTTTAAAGTTTAACACTGTTAAATAGAATGATATAACTTTTTCAATTCATTCAATATTCATTAAGTTTAAGCTTTTCAAATGGGAGAGATAAAAGCAAAAAATAAATAATTCTTAACCTCAAGGAGTTTCCATTCTACTAGGGCAGTGAAGCTTGGACTCAAATGAGTAAATATAAAGTACATACAAAGTAACACAAACTAATTTCAAGTGGGAGAGAATGTTCTAATAACTGGAGAGAGTTTATTAAAAGGTTTCATGAAGAAAGTGGTATATGAGTTATTTTTAAAGGAGCTAAGAAGGAAGGAAAGAGAGAATCACAGATGAAGGGACTACTTGTTCAAAGACACATGAGAGAGGAAGTTTAATTCGGAGGGGGCAGAAGTTAGCCAGTGGGACTGAAGTTAATAGTATATGAAGGAAATTCATATGAAATGTATGGTATATATATTCCTACTTCAGTCTTACAGCTCAAATATGCCAATGAATATGGAATTTCATTAATTCAGGATTTTCACCAATGTTAAGAGATTGCAATTGTGAAAGAGAATTTAAAACTCTCTTTGTTTATTTTAAGTTAATGAACTTAATGAACTTGAAATACCCCTACTTAACTCTTAGTAAGTCACTAATAAGAGAGTTCACACTTACTTAGTCATTAACATTTAGTTGGTCCTAAAAGACCACAAGCACTATCCCCCTCCCCTGCAGTGCTAGGCAAATTGAGAGACTGTTGATTGGTTCTTAAGATGTGATAAACCAGCCCGCAGTGAAAGGAAGGAGAAACCAGAGAGACAGAAAGTGACATGGAGAAAAGTGCTTATAAAAGCCAGGTGAAGGCATTCTAACTTCTACTGCCTTGGTGGCTCTTGCTGAGGGAGGACTTCTGCATTGGTGTCTCCGCATCGTAGATCTTCTGCATTGGAGGGATTCATCTGCCTTGGACTTCTGAATTGGAGATTGCTTCTGCTCTGGTAAGACTCTTGCTGAAGAGACTACTGTGACTCCTGGTTGAAGATGGGGACCTGAGGGAGTCTTTGTTGGAGTTGAGCTGGATTTCTTCAGATCGTCAATTATAGGGTATTTAGCTAGGCAATATTTTCTACCTCCTTCCTACATTTTCCTCTTTACTATTTCTACCATGAAATAAAAAAGCTTCTAAAACTACTGACATCATTGTGACTTGAGTTAATTTTATAAATGGCAACCACAACAATTCTTTTTTAACCATTATTATTTTTGTCAAACCAATTTTTTAACTATTATATTTGAGCAACCAATTTTAACTAATATACAATGTATTTGGCAATACTATATAATTCTTGGCCATGTTATACCACAGGTATCCCATAAGTGATCCATCCAATGTGCTAAAAATCTTTTTCACAACAAAATAAAGATAGCAATGGAACATTCTGACCATCTACCTGTCATCCCATATACTTACCACATGATCAACCTTTCTTTTTGTGATACAATTTCTTTATGACATCCTTTACTCCCTTTATCTTTGGAGTTTCTCATTAATTATATGCTACAACTTGCTCGATCCTACCATGTACATTCCCTTTGGTCTCTGTGCAGTTAGTTTATCATTTTTTAAAAACCTGTACTTTCTGTCTTAGACTCAATACTGTGTATTGGTTCCAAGGTAGAAGAGTAGGCAATGTGAATTAAGTGAGTTTCCCAGGGTCACACAGCTAGGAAGTGTCTGAGGCTGGATTTGAACCCAGGACCCCTCTTCTCTAGGCCTGGCTCTCAATCCACTGAACCATCTGCTTCCCCCACAGTGTTTGTCTTTAGTTATTTGGAGGTAGTGTTGTTTCAGATGTCATTGAGATACAATAATATTCATTAAGTTTTTTATTGAAATGATGGGCTTTTGCTTTCACAGGAAGCTCATAGTCAATAAAAGTGTTTTGTGGTTGCCTGAAGGAAATCCAACCCTCACCTCCAACTTTTCAACTCTGGACCTAGTTCATTATCTAGCTTTATTGTCTGTCATATTCCCATATATTGTTGAATAAGCTCTATTGGGTGTCCATTCAGTTGCATGTTGAAATAGGCAAAAGTAATTTTTCATCCATTTGGTCTTTCCTGTGTGGATGTACGAGCCATAATTCTTTGAATAATTAGAAATCCCTGCCAGGAGATTCTGCAGTTGCTTAGGGCTAGACACAATTAAAAAAACTTCGATAACAGTGAATAGTTTTTTTTAATCATCTAAACTTTTATTCCAGATCAAGAAGAGAAATCTAGAATCTGGTGTCACAACTATAAAGAATCCTGCTACTTCAAGACCACAAAGCTGGCTCATTGATTGTGAAACTAATAAATTTTCCATCTTTTTTTTTCTGGCATTATACCTCTTTGGGGATTATTTGCCTCTTGCTGCATTTGTTAGCAAGAACCCTAAAGATAAGGTTCACCTTTGAAATGGGGATTACAAACCTAGAAAGAGGTTTAGAAAGCACCTCCTTCCCACTACAACTATTTTATCTAGCTGATCTCAGTGAATCCCTGACTATCACCATACTTTGGTTGCTAAAGGGATTTTTAAAGTACTGGAAACCTGAAACATATTTCAGAGAGAACAGAGATCATTGCACTTAAAAACCCAGAAGCAAGAAAGGGTTTTTGGGTGGATGGCATGCCTCATTAAACGAGACTGAGGCAAATAAGACTGAAGATCCAGAGCCTAGAAGTTGGATATGTGGCCAGAGTTCTGCAAACAAGCATGAATCCCAAGCTCAACAATCAAAGACTGTTCCTTTTTTATAAAATAATATTGTGAGAGCCAATGGATGACCTCCCTCTTCTTAAAAAAGCTAGAACTTGGAAGCTTGGCTAAGAGATCACAGGATCACTCTGCTGATAGGATATAAAATGACAAGAGAACATGCATATTAAATTTTTCCTTCAGTCTGAATTCAGAGTGAAGCATACTATTTTTCACCATTTTGTTTTGATACTCTCCTGCTCATCTTGTTCAGGCATCAGTAAGGTCTGAGATTTTTGTTACACCTTTTTTACCTTTCCTTCTTATAAATAATTTGTGAATTGTTTTACCTACAGCCTCACAATTGTATTACTTCCAACACAGACCTCAACTAGGTATACTTGATCTAGCATTGAGGCTTTTCTGGGTGTGTTCTCTTTAGAACTAGTACTTCTTTCCCTGTAAAGAACCTCAGGGTCTGTGATGTGTAGATTAAAATGTGGGGCTTCTACTAACTCTCTTTGACTGAGATAACTGTTTTAATCGTTTGTGCATCTTTCCACTTTTCTTCTGTTTTTCCATTTTCATTCTTGATGACTCTGGGAAAGATTTTATTTAATTAGATATGTTGCCAAACATTCCTTAGAGCATTTATACTCTCCACTATTTCTCTTTACTTTATGAGATCTGATTCATCATCCTTCTTTCGTAGATTTTATTGTACTTTTACATTCTAACCCACCCTAAATTTACATCCTAACACTTACTTTAGCAGATAGCTATTCTTTTGTCAAGTTGAACCAATAAAAGCACTTTCTGAGCTCTTTCAGTCAAAATGTTTTAATCAGTTATCTGATATGGGTTAACTTCTGAATGAAAATATGGTCACTGTGAATGTCATTTCTGTGGTCCTTTTCCCATTTTAAATGTTCATTGGCATAAAGATAAGAAATGAATCTATAATTTCATTGGTACAGAAAACTTCTAGGTGAGAAAACTATCTAACAGTGTAAATTGGTATCTGCTCTGCAATCTATAACCTTTGCATAAAGCAATCAGCAGTTAAGTGACTTACCTCAGGTCACACAGCCAATATATATCAGAGATGGAGCTTTAAATGAGATTGAATTAATTTTGAGGTTCTTAATCCACTCAGACAAAAATATTTCTGATTTTCAGGAGTTTGTTTAAATAATTCAGGGTTACCGTTACATAACTGTATGTTGTATCTTTTCTCTCATAACCATTCTTTCTTATTGCTTCTCACAAATTCTGACCTTAGCTCTGATTAAATGGTCTATCTATGGAGAGAAAGCTCATTCAAGAATAATTTTCTTCCATAATGAATCTTTTTCCAATCTGTTAAAATATAGTCAATTTCCTTATTTTCGCCATCATTTAGTGCTCATCATGTTGAGAGCCTACCAAAAGAAAATTCTCCTGATACAGAGGCATGAGGCTTCTGTATCATCAATAAGATTTTGAACTCTCATTTCTTTCTCCTGAGAAATACATTCTGATATATCTCTCATTCCTTCCCCCACCTTCATTTGCATGGAATTCACCAAGTATCAGAGTGTTTGTTAATCTAATGTGGAAGATCTTATCAATTTTTTCATAGATTTTCTCTACTTATTCATCTTCAGAAACTAGTGTGATATGTAAATTATAACTATTTCCTGGTGTTTGATTTTTTTTGTTTGTTTTGTAAATGTTTGCCATTAGAACTGTAATATATGATCAAAGGGCACATGAAATAATATTTATTGTAGTTTTAGGGTATATGAAAAAGTATACTCCATCAATTCCTTCCTTTGCTTCTCTAAGAAGTCTATTAGTAATCCTTTCATTTAGCTGAAATGTTCTTCTTTATTACAATTTCCTATGTAGCCAAAATGTCAAGCTTAATATAATTCACCATCTTCAGAAATGTGCCTACTTTTGGTTATTGGACAAATGTCATATATATACATATATATATGGCATATATATGTATGTATGTACGTATGTATGTATATGTATATATATATAGTACAAAAAAGCAAAATTAAAATTGATTGATGATCTAAAAGTTTGTATGACTCTTAACACCTTTTCTTTCCCTTTCCTGATTCTCTGCCACCATCTTTGCAGAAACAGAATGGTGATGGCACAGGAACAAGGGATATTTTTTTTAATTATCATTATTTTGGTTATAGCCAAAAGAGATCTTATAGTAAAATAATAAAATACTTCTAAGATTAACATAGAGAATGTGGGAATGACAGCTCACATTTTATTGGACTTTCACATTTGAAAAGTGAGCTTCAAAGATTATTCATGCTGAACCGCATACTACCCTAATGAGTCAGGTAATACAGTTATTATTATCCCTATTTTATAAATGAAGGAACTGAGGCTGAGAAGCCATGACCTGCTCTCACCACCTGGAGAATGTCAGTAGCTGAAATAGAACTGAAGACTTCCTGAGAATTGAAGAAAGGGAAGATGGAAACAGGACAGCTTTGAAAGCTACATGTTGAATATATTCTATATTTAATTGAAAAGCAATCCATAAGTGACAGATGCATAGTTCCACATACAATCTTCTTTTAAGTCCTACATTGTATAAGTCGATGCTTGTTTTATTTGATGCTTAAGTTTAGGATCGTTTTTTTAAAAGAATCTGATCTCCCAGATTCTAGGTCTAGCACGCCTTTCACTATGTTCTGAAACAACTGTAGTACCTTCATTTTCTCATAATATTTGCACAATGTTCCACCAGTAAAAGGTCAGGTCATTCGGGGACCTTTGGGGTAATTAAAACTCAGCCTAAACACTCCATATGGTGACAAAAGTCCATATGTGGTTACTAAGGAGGCTATCTTTCAATAATAGATAAGAAGAACAAATGAATTAGGATTGATACAAAACAAATATGGCCTGGAACACCTACTATGTTCTATCCTGAAGTTTGTAAATAGCAAGAATAAGACTAGGAGCTCCAGACTATAATGTGCATGTGGTACATGTGTTTTCATGCCTCTGCTCTGCTACTGACAGAAATGGATTCCACCAGAGGAGCTAGGAACGATAAAATGAGAAATGGATGGGTGACTAGGAAGGCTACTTGAGGAGAATATATTAACATACAAGAAATTCCAAAAACTATTGCCTATACCAAGAAGTGAAAATTTATAAAAGAGAGACATAACAGAAGAAATTGTTTATTTGTTTGTTTGCCTTTATAAAACCCATTTGGGAGAAACATCCAAATATACACATCAGTTATCTGGCTTATCCCAGTTACACTGATGCTGGAGATGTCCTTTGTTAGAAATTAATGTGTGTAATAAAGTTTTACATTTTTCATATGTTTTGAAGTATATGAGCTATAATTCTTTTGACTGCATAATTACTTTTTGTACACAAGAAAAATGAGGTGCTTAGCCCTAAGTAAATAACCTCAAAACAAACCAAGAATAATAGTTACATTCTTTTCATCTCCTAGGTCTTATGCAATAAATATTTTTTTAGAAACTTTGTTTTTAAGTTACATTACTATGATTTCTTAAAAATACCCAAACCTCTCATTGAATCACCTCCAAGATCAGACAGAAACGAATCTGCTTCCCTTTGGCTGGATATTTGCTTTTGAATATAGGTGGCAACAGTAGCCACACAGTGTTTTATCCTTGATGAATATTAATTTCCAAAATGATTTCTCTTAATTCAATATTAGCCTTTTTTGTTCAAAGTAAAGCATTCAGATGTGAGTCACAGTAGATTCCAAACACTTTTGCACTCCCTTATTCTTCACCAACACCCTCAGTGAACCCTAAATTCCATTGGAGAAGCTTATCAGCAGGGATCAAGGCTATGTTGATCAGATTCCCCTTTGAAAAAAAAATATATCTTCCTGGGATCTGGAGTGCTCTACTGTTCCCAAACAGCTGAGCTACTTTTTAAGGCAGCAGGAAAATTAAGTCCTTCACTCACACCTTAAAGGACCAATTTAGGGTCTTTAAAAAATATTTATGTGTAGCTGTAAAACCCTCAAATTAGAGGGGGATGGGGAGAGCTGGTAGCTCAACTGCTGGCAGACTATTAAGAGACCCTTTAACCCTTGTTGGTAGCTGTACCTACTATAATTACAAGTGTGTCTGTATTTTCAATAACACTCATCATGACCTTGGGTGTTTTCTGTAATTGCCATCTTTGAGCTTTTGATTTGTTTCAGAAGCTATGTATTTCATTTCAAAAGTTCAAATGAGCGACAACCCACACCACCTCATCCCCACAATCCAAGATTTTAAGCACATGTAGTTCTACTCTCTCCTTTAGAATTCTGTTGAGTTTTACATTTTCTTTCCTCCCCACTCCCTCCACTCTCAGCAATGATAGCCGTGGTTCATGCTAAGTCAGAGGTTCCAGGGCCCAATTGAAACCATGATTTTGCTTGTCCCTGAGCCCCTGAAAGAGTGGTACAGCTGAGAAGAGGGAGCCTTGGGAAAATCATCCATGAGAAAAGAGACAAGAAGCATGGTTTTGAATTTTCAGATGTAAGCCCTAAAAGTCAATGATTAAATTAATGAAATTGTTTCGATCTCTTTCCAAAACAGACACAAAATATACCTATGCTTGCAATAGTGAGAAAGTAAGTGGAACTGTGAGAAGGTCTGGCCTTAACTGGAGCACAGAAGGCTGTGAGAATATCACTGAGTGATAATAAGAATAAGAGACCATTGAAAGGAACTTTAGTTAGAGAAGATAAACAATTAGGAGATGTTTCAATTATTTGAAGAGAAGGAGAGATAACTAATATTCACACTTAGAGTAGATGATCTTGAAAATAATATGTGAGTATCATAAATACAGAGCTGGAAAGGACATTGGAGACCTTCTCATCCAATTTCTTTATTTTATAGCTGAGGAAACTACACCCAGAAGGAAAGCATCTTGCAAAAGGTCACAGGTAGTAAGGAGATAATTGAGATTTGAATCCAGGTCCACTGACTCCAAATCCAAAACTCTATCCATTGTACAAAGCTATCTTATTTTAAAGGCAAAGATGGTGGTGGCAAGAACTCTAATGTCCAATAACTATTGTTAACATTATATAAACTTTAAGGTTTTCAAAGGGCTTTGATCTTTCTGTATCTTCATATCCCCTAAATAGCTACTTAAACTAATGTGTATATATACATATTTGTCAATAGACTAAAATATATAGATA
Organism: Gracilinanus agilis; assembly: GCF_016433145.1. Taxonomy (NCBI): domain Eukaryota; kingdom Metazoa; phylum Chordata; class Mammalia; order Didelphimorphia; family Didelphidae; genus Gracilinanus; species Gracilinanus agilis. The sequence continues at coordinate 120,772,107 of NC_058131.1, read as the reverse complement.
GGTAGATAGGAGAGAGAGAAAGAAGGAGACAGAGAGTCAGAGAAAGAGAGAGCAGAGAGACAGAGACACAGAGAGGGAGAGAAAGGGAAAGGAAAGAAAGCAAGTCAGGAAGATAGTATGTTTCCTTATGTATGTAATGCTAGTAGCTCCTCACAATCCTGAAATTTATATAATGTAAATATTTTATGCCAATTTTTCCAAATGAGGGAATCGAGCCACAAAAAGGATGCAACCTGACCCATCCAAGTCCAAAAACCTAGTAGGTAAATGTACAATACAGCCTGCCATAGAGTTCTTATTCCCTTCCAAGAAGGAACTAGTACTCATTTGTTATTAATAGTTGTGCTTACAATGGCTTCAGTATTTCTCTGATGTTCTCAAAATTAAATTAAAACTCCAACTGACTTCCAAAGCATTTGCCAAACTTAAACCTACCCATATAGACTAATCTATTCACTTTTATTTGCACAGAGAAGCTAGGAAGCATGATACAGTGGAATAGTGGTTTTGGAGTAAAGGTGATATGAGTTCAAAGTCATTTACTAGCTATGTGACCCTGGATAAATCATTTTAACTTTCTCAGAGAGAAATTATTTCAGAGATAGTTAAATCAGTGACCTGGTCCCTTCCGCTCTAAATCTCCATTTCCATGATTTTGTCCTAATCTGACCTCAGTGATTGATCAAGGAAGGTCTTCTAATATGACTTGATGCCAGGACTTGAGGGGGATATTGGGATATTTCCTCTTAGAATTAAGTGTTTTGCTTTTTTTAAAACTGTATAATTATATTAAAAATAAATTTTTCAAACAATATTATAAAACATCTTAAAATATTCCTTTTTGAGTAGAAATAAAATTAAATTTTCTGTTCTTTCATTTATGTAAGTTTTTATCAATTATTTTATGTTTCAAAATTGGCATATTCATTTCATAGTCCAAAAGTCCTTTAAAGCATTCCGGTTGCCTTCTTATTTTGTTGGGAAATATTACAAAGACTTGTAAAATTTCAAAAGAAAATTTGAGTTCAAAAAATACAATTACTTTAGTTTCGCTTAGATTTTATCAATTCTGATACTGCTTCTACCAATACAAAAGGCAATAATGCCATCAAATCCTGTGACATTCTCATTCATGTAAAATTTACATTGGTTAAAAACTGAATTAAATTACATCAAAGAAAAGAGATTTGGGAAAATCTGACAATTATTCAAATGAAGAAATAAACAAATAATGTATTCCCCCAAATAACATGAGAAATAAAGTCCCAAACATTAAGTTTAAAAATTTGCTAAACATAATATGATCACACAAGAAAACTGGAAAGACTTATATGAGGTGATATTTAGTGAAGTGAGCAGAATGAGGATAACATTGGGCATAATTAATAGTAATAATGTATGATGATCAACTGTAAATAATTTAACTATTAACAGCAATGCAAGGAGTCAGGATAATGCTAAGAAACTCATGATGAAAAAAGTTATCCATCAACATTGAAGGAATTGGTGGAATCCAAATGAAGATTGAAGCATAGCATTCTTTATTTCATTCAAGAGTTTTTCCCCCTTTTATAAGCAACTTATATTCTTTCATAACACAATGAACATGGAAATATATATTGCACATACATGTATAACCTGCACTACATTCCCTGCCATTTTAGGGAATGGGGAGGGGGAAAAGGGAAGGCAAGAACATGAAGCTCAAAATGTCAGAAAAAGACTATTAAAATTGTATCAGCATGTAAAATGATTTTTAAATTTACTAAACAAATTAGAGAGGAGAAAAGAAGAAAGAAAAGAAGGGAAGGAAAGGGAAAGGGGGGAAAGGAGAGAAAAGTAAAACTCAGTTCATTACTAGTCTATTATATAAATAATCATGACATATTTGACTCAATCTATATCTCACCAAATGGCTGTTGAGGCAGGGGGAGAAATGTTCAAAATCATAATTTGGATGCATTTAAGTGTCAAGATCTCTTTATCATCTCTGATAATCTGATAAGAACAGTTTTGATAAGGAAATAAGGACTGGACAAGTCTTTTACTCATGCTTCCAGCTCTGGCTCCAGGAGCATGGAGTTTATTATATATATTTCAAGAGTCATTTCACACAAAAGAATCCCCCTGAAACTTTGCAGATGCGCAGAAGTTACAAATTATGTCACATCAAAACACAAAACATTGGCTTCAGAATAAACCAAGGCCAAGGCTGAATTTTGACTGGTTCTTATCAGAAAGCCAAGTTGGGAGTATTTTTCTCAGGGTTGAATTGCCCCTTGCTAAAGTTTTGGCCTTGGCTATAGCTGCATTCCTGGGCAAAGGGGAACAGTATTAACCCTTTAAATTCAGGTTTGCTAGGAACTTAAAGCTTTTCAATAAGGTCACAATACTTTTCAACAAGAAATCACAAGGATCACAAAAGGGGTCAAAAGAGGAGTCTCAGATTTTTATCTATTCTCTTATTGGCTTCCCACATTTAAGTATTGTTTATAATGTTACATAAACAAGGGGAAGCTGTTTAAATGCTTTACATATCTCTTTCCTATCTTTAGATCTGCTTATGATCTTCTCATTTGCTAGAGTGCATTAATTAGTGGGTAAATCCCAAAACCCATAGGAATTTAGTACCTAGTCATTCACAAGGAGGTGCCAACAGGATAAGCCATGGCATAAGCAATCTCTGAAGAGCTGGTTCCAGAAACAAAGTCAGAATCAGCCCACCAATCATTAAATAAAGTAATAATGATGATTCCAGATCAACAAAAGGGCTGAAGGTCTGGTACACAAAGAATTCATCAATTAGGGAATTCAGATGTTACCATTGTCTTTATAGACATCTCTCCACATAGCATCAAGTAGGCATCTTCATCTGTCTCACTTAAAGGTCAATCAACATGTGATATGCAGGCATGCTCTTTCATATAATAACACTTTTGGAATCTATGTCATACAATCACATTTTCAAAAGCAGAACTCAAAATATCAAGACTTCCTTTAGTTCTTTTCTAGTGTCCTATTAAGCAATTCAATTCTTCATGAGCTCATATAATGAACACCTATTGTTTTTGCCATTTATTTTTGCCTTATCTTTTGTATTTCTGGTTCTTTATATGGATTACAAGCTTTTGAAATGTTTAATGAGTTTAGTGAATATTCTCTGGTTCCCACTTCCAGAGTGCAACCTGTTAGATCTGCCCTTCAGGACACTAGAGACCTGAGAATTTGGGGAAGGCTCTCTTCTATAATGCTATTGGTTAGCATCCTCAACCACTGTTAAGTGCCAAAGTCTAGTTCCCCAGTTCATTTAACCACCTAACAACAATCTATTTTTTTTCAAATAAATATTTATCTCAGAGTTACAGCAAGAAAAAAAATAGACATTGTCCCACTAATTCCACAGGGATGCACTCTCCCCTACACCATACATTCCCTTTAACTACTTCAGTTTCCAATGAGAATCATCTTAAATTTAAATCAGTTCCTAGATAATATTAGTCTCACTAAGTTCACATCTATATAGGGTATAACTGCTGTATAAATCCTCACTTCAGCTATCATGACTTGTGTTCTGACGTTATCTCTTAACTATGTTGTTAACAGCCTGGAATCAGCTAAATAATTTCTACATATGTTCCATAGATAGTACAAGATGCTTCTATTCCACATCACAGAACCCTTCCTAAAGTAGTCTCCTTGTCCTTGATACTTGAGGGAATACTGTCTGTCAGAAGTATTCTGTGAGTGCCTCAGATACTTGTTACTCTGAAATGAACCTGTAAAATTAGAAGGGTGTTGCTCTACCACTTTCCATGCAAGTGAGTCCTACTATACCTCATCCTCAAGGTGGTAAGAGCACATGAGCCTTTGTGTGTATCTCTTTTTTAATGCTATAATCTCAAAATGCTTATTTTTTATCCTCCTTAGTTCCTAGACAAAATAGAGATTGTATTAAGCCTGCCAAATGTAGCCAATGTTATTTGTAAAACCCTCCTGCCTTTATTTATTCATTCACTTATTTATTTCTACAATCTGCTGCCAAAAAATGGAGGCAGGACCAAATTCATTATTAGAAATAAAGATCTCCTGTAGGATTTTATATCACAGACATAGAGCCAGAAGGGTTCTAAAAGGGAGCTGAGTATAAATCCTTAATTTCACAGATGAGTAAACTGAAGAACTGAGACATAAATTAATTTATTATTATTATTACAGCTAATAAATTATCTCAGGACTTGAACTCAAGATTTTGTAACTTTAACTCTTGTGTCCTGTTCAGTACACCATGCTATGTACTATCTGACTTGCCATTTAACCTCTGCTGAGCATAGATCTACAACTCATGAAACCTGGAGATGCATTCTCTTAAAAAAAATTCCAGTATCTGTTTTGGCTTTATCTTTCCTCCCTTTCCATCCCTCTCTATCCCCTATTTCAGGTTAAAGTCTCTTTCAGGTTATTATGGTTGGACAGTTCCCTTTAGGTTCAATGGTATCTTTAAGAAATAAAATGAATTCTCTTCATTACAAATCAAAACTAAGACCTTGCCTTTCTATTTTTGAAGAAAAAAAGTTTTATACTTTGGATTTGTTTGGCTGTAAGACAAAGCACAGTGTTTGAAATCATAGCGTGTCTGTTTGTCAGTGAGTAATTGGAATTGCTATACAGGAGCTCTGTAATATGACTTGTAGGTCTAATATTTATTTACACAATTTATTGAATGGAGCAGATTTTGAAACAGACCTTATAAATATTTAGAAAATATTGCATCCAAGTGTCTGTTGCTTCTTTATGGGGGATAAAGCTACTTATTTTAACATCATCTTTTTATTTAAAGGTAAAGAAGGCATCCTGGCAGACAACCATGTAGAATGGGAAGTTATTGTTATTATCGTGACTGGGGGTGGGGAGCAAAAGAAGACTTTTATTCCATTAAAACCCTCTCCTACAGAGTTGATCTGATGTACTATAGATTAGATTTCTACTATTGGCTTTACTAGTTTAGCTTCTTGGTTTGAGCTCTACTTCCTTCCACTCTTGCCATTTGAGGAAACAAACACCAGCTTTGTAGCTAAATGACACAATAGATTGAGTACTAGGCTTGGAATTAGGAAGACCTGAGCTCAAATAAGTTTTACAAGTCACTTAAGTTCTCTCTGCATCAGTTTCCCCATCTGTAAAATAATATCTCCTATCTCCAGTGTGATTATGATGATGTGTTGTGAGGAAGTCCACTAAATTATTATTTAGGAGACCTAGCAGGCAGGGCTGGAAAATTCTAAATGGAATGGGGAAGCAAGAAGTATGGCCTCTCTCTCTGAGACAGACTCCATGGTGGTTGGGACAAGTTGTAACTGATCCTGGGAGACCTCAGAGGAAGTGGAGTTTGCACCCCGATTTCCTGATATCCAGAAGGAAGACTGTCATCTACTTGTGGGAGATTTTTGGTAGAGACTATTAATCCCAACCTGAATTGCAGGTTAACTTGGGCTGGGTTAGGACCCAGATCTACCCACCTGAAGGAGTACAGATAGTGGTCCTGGAATTGCTGCAACATCGCTGGAGTGTGTCAGGACTCTGCTTTGAGGATACCCACTTCAGTCTTGCTATTTTTTGGGCCCTGTCTTGCTTTAGTTCTCAGTTCAGTGTAGATAAGTCCCTCCCCTGACCCTGTGGTTTGCCCATAGTCTGGAAGTATAGCAACCCCTATTCCCATCCTTTAGACCACAGTTCCCTTAACTGAATTTGTTACAAACTCTCTTGTCATTTTCTTGCTGATTTTCACAGACCCCTTGTCTAGGTGGGGCAGGGTGACAGTTAGGGCCTGACTGTCACTTCTGTCATCAGTCATTTCCCTTAACAGCTAAACCCAGTTTCCCTAACTTGTTTGGTCCCACCTATTGTCCATTCCTGTCTCCTACCCACCCTTCTGAACCCACCAATAATATTTAGGTTAACTCCCCTGGTTTTTCCTCATAAAAGATGAAACATGATTAATATATATATAATGCTTTGCAAACTTTAAAGCAGCATATAAACATTAAATAATAATTATTATTATTGACAAGGTTTCTCTGATACTCTGTGATTCAATAGTAAAAGGGTTCTGAGGACAATAATGTCATGTCGTGTGCTATGGTGGCCAAGGAACACTTCAAGTTGGATGCACGAAATACATCAAAAGAAGTACATTTCAAACTTTCTGCCATGTTTAATGGTGATTATGATGTTCATGTACTGCCGTAGTTACAATTTTGTCAAAATGGCCCATATAAAGGCCACAGCATGGAACATTATTTTCCTCCAGATGGGAATAAAAATTTAAACCAGCGTTCAAACCTGAGAACCCTTCAAGTTCACATATTTTATACATAAAGATGAGCCAATTACGTCACTAAAATATGATTTGATTTTCGTTTCCAGAGCCTTTCTAACATGAATTCTTTAATATTGGGTGAAGCCAAATTTCCTTGTTTGTATAAATGTGTTCCTTCTGTGGAAAGTTATGAAAAAGAAATTATTTCTCCAGTAGTCTTTAATTAAGTAGGTAAAAAAAGATGTGTAATTAAGTCCCTCTTCCCTTAACCCCTCAAGAAATGTCTCTAAGGTAAGACAAATTTTTATAAAGGGCATTATGTAAGCTGTTTGAGATGTTGTGTAATTAGGTTTTGTTGTCCAGAGTGAAAAAAATTCCACAGAGACTTGAAGAAAAAAAAATTCTACCTCACGTGCAATGTTTGATTATTAAACAACAATATCTGGACTTTTTAATTTGTTTGTAAACTCCAACAGTATCAGACACACATAGTTATATAGAGAAACTACATTAATATCAGAAAGATAAATAGACCAAATTGATAAGAATTGCTAAATCGAATCATCCTCTCTAGGAAAATAAATGAGTTTGGTGCTACTGGAAAAACTGGAATTGGGGATACATGTCACCCTCTTTAAGAGCTGAGTTCAGTATTCTCTCTGCCTATCTTACTAATCACATCCTAAGAAAGTCTAGATCAGAAATCTGGAGCAAAAAGGGACCTCAGAGGGTACCTAGTCCAACCTAGTCAAGGCAACCGGGCAGTCTAGTGGATAAAGCACCAGACTTAGAGTCAGAGAGACCCAAGTTCAAATCTAACTTCAGCCAATTAATAGCTTTATGATAGTAGGCAAGGCACTTAACCTCAGATTCCTCAACTGTATAATGGGAATAATAACAGTATCAACCTTATACGGTTGTTGTGAAGACCCAATGAGATAATATTTTATTTTAAAAAACCAAGCACATAGCACAGTGCTTGGGCCAGAGTAAGCAAAATGTAAATTCTTATTCCTCTCTTTCCTCAACCAATCATTTTGTTGATGGAGAGAATGAGGCCTGGGGAGGGAAAGCACTGTACTTTCTAACATGAATGTTAAAGTAGAAAAGTATTGAAAAATACAACAATGAAGACAGTGGGTATTTTAGTAATTTGTCACAGGCATCCAGGTAATCTATCTCATTCAAGAATTCTCTAATACAGACCCTCTAAAGAACATTCTTGAAGACAAAAACTGTTTTCCATAGTTTTTGCATCCTCTACAGTATTTAAACAGGATACCCGATAGGGGCTTTGATAAGTAAATGAATAATACCCAACCCTGAGTCTAAGTGCATTGACTGATCACTTCATGGAATCAACAAGGAGTAATGAAGTCAAAGTAGTAGTTAGGTACATGAGGAAGAAATTCCATTTTTCCTACATTGAAAGTACTTTGTTAACAGAAGTGCAACTTAAAAACTGATTTCAAATATCCACGCCCATTTTCTCAATAAATCAGCAAAATTTCCCATGAATTCTAGTATTTAAGGAAATAGTAACTGATAGAACCTAGTCAACAAAAATTATATAAAAACTACAAACTAAAGAAATCTTAAGATTTTGCAGATTAGGTGAATGCTCCAACCTGTGCTACATATTTCTCTAATGATGTACTATATTTATATGAATGTATAATTTATATCCCAGATCCAAAGGTTGTGCGTTCCATCTTGGGAGCATCTCTTAAAAATGTCTCTTTGACTTTTTGCCCCCACCCAGGGTTTCCCTTGAGAACATAAAAATTTCCACATATCTAGTTCTCAACAAAAAGTGTAAAGAATTTAGCTACCATGTACTCAGGCTAACAGTATAATAAATATAGGACAGACTTTATTTAAACTGACAAAAAAAAAATGAAAAGCACAAAGGACTTACTCTTAAGCCCATAAATAGTCAAGACAGTTTTCTTTCTCTCTCTAGTGGGCTTCACCTCCCTAGGGACCTATATAGTCCTCTACACTTATAGATGCCTAGAGTTGAGATTTCCTTGCTAGGGAAAATACTCGTTGTTGCTAAACAATTCAAATGTAATGGATAGTCATCATCTCTAGAAGAAGCATAAAATTTTCTATTTGGCATTCAAAGGCCTTCATAACCTGTTCCCCCACCACCATACATACATACACACACACACACCTTTCCAGTCTTTTTACACCTCATCCTCCACCACCATCTTATCTTCCCCTACCTTATGAACTCTGATATCCAGTGACCCTGGCCTCCTTGTTCTTCCTCAAACAAGACTCTCTATTCTCCATTTTGGACATTTTCACTGGCTTTCCTGCATGCCTGGAATTTTCTCCCTTCTCATCCATACTTAACGGATTCTCTGGCTTTCCTTCAAGTCTCAGCTAAAATCTTACTTTCTCCAGGAAGCCTTTCCCAGTGCCCCTTAAAGCTAGGGTCTTCCCTAGTTGATTATCTCTAATTTATCCTATATAGAATTTTATTGTATATAGTTCTTGTTTTCATGCCATCTCCCCCAATAGACTATGATCTCCTTGAGAGTAGGAACTGTCTTTAGCACTTTCTTGTATCCCCAGTGGTTAGCAGAGTGCCTAGCATATACTAACGGCTTAATAAATGCTCATTGACTGACTGGCTGATAGATGGACCTTAGCAAAAGCTGGTATCTACAATTATAACATATGGTTTCCAAGGATAACTTAACCAGCCCATCTTAAATGAATACTGTTAATAAGCACATCACAGATTTTGAAATCTTTACAAAATGCAAGTCAGGGTGCATGATTATTTTAGTGTGTGTGTGTGTGTGTGTGTGTATATATATATATATATATATAAAATGCTCCCCAAAATGTTTCTACATGGTGATGCACAGGTGAAAGCCATTTTCGCCCCTTGATTTGTGCTTTTCAATCATGGAAAAGATGAAGAAGATGAAGAGCCTCACAACAAGCATGTCTCTTAGCTAGTCTCAGCTCACATAGGCTGTGAGAAGGGCAAAAAACAATTTGATGGATGAACTTGCTTGCTCTCTGTCAGAAGCTCCCCTCATGATGAAATCCTTCTATGTGATCTTATTTTCTCAAGAATACACAGGATGGAGAACCAGAATATAGCTAACCCAAATCAAAGAACTAAAAGTTTTGAGTCCTTCCCTTGTTTACTAAGTAGCCCCAGTAAATAGCCAATGCCCCAGAAGCAATATTTAGCATCAATTCTAAGACATAATAGAAAAGTTCAGAGGAAAAACAGTAATTCAGGAGAAAGTCATGAAAATTGACTCAAAGAGCTTGTCTGTTACCTACAGGTGGATGATCGTTGCCTATCAATGATCTATATAGGGAGAATCTAGAAACTTTTTTTAGATGATAAAGAAATTGCATACTCTTCAATGGTAAGGAAACCTGCTAAGATTATCCCATACTCATAGAGATGACCTCTGCCCAGAGATCGGAAGAAGGCTGAACATAGAGCCTGCCTTTCTCTTGATTCAGATTCAATCAATCAACAAATATTTATTAACTACATACAATTTGTCAAAAACTATCCTTTTGAGATTTTTTTTCATTTTTACCTTTACCAAATGGCCCTGTCACTATGCACTCCATATGCAACAGTTTCTGGATGACAAGTTTCTAGACCAGTGAATGGATAGATGAGGTCTTCTTCCTTAGCCACCTTGGACACCTGATCTAGCTCCATTTGACTTTTTCTTGAGGAGTCACAACAAAACAATCATGTATGCATCAAAATATCCTCATTTGGATGATCTTAAAGTTAAGATTACAAATGAAATGTTTTTCATCACTGAGCAGCAGCTGATGAAAGTTTTTACAAAAAGTGTTCTTTGGGACAATTTCATAAAATGAGAACAATGAAGTCTGTGGATTTGAAAAAGTTTAGTTGACCCCCAAGAAATTTTATTGGTGTCATTTTTCTAACAGCATCTGATCAAATCCTGCCTCTGTTCATATTTGACAAATTGTATGTAGTAAGATTCACAACAGTTCAAACTTTTTCATCATCATTATTATTATATCTGATGTGGTGATCTGGGATGAGTGCTCTTTGATATTACTATTGTAATTGTTTTGGAGAGCCACAAAGTATAGTCACATAAGACCGTGAGCATAATTGATAAAGGTATGTGTTCTGATGGCTCCAATGACTGGTAGTTCCTCCATTTCTTTCCCTCTCCTCAGGCCTCCATTTTCCCTGAGATACAACAATATTGTAATTATGCCAATAACAACCCTACAATGACTTCTAAGTATTCAAGTGAAAGGACACCAAAAAATTTGTGTCTCACTTTATTGTGATATTCCCTTTAAGGCATTGGTCTGGAACCAAAACTACAATATTTACAAGGGACAATTATTCACCCCAATTTACATTTGAGGAAACTGGGGCAAGCAGAGGTGAAGTGACTTGCCCAGAATCACACAGCTTTTGAGTGTCTGAGTACAGATTTGAATTCGGGTCTTCCCAATTCCAGACCCAGTGCTCCATCCATTGTACTACCTAGCTAATTCTAAGATAGCCACTTGTTAAAAACTTATTGGCATACCCTGTTTCCAACTCTGGAATTTTTTGATTCTGTAATTCTATAGTACAGCCTCATTTTATTTTATCTTATTTTACTTTGATATGTTTTAAAGATGAGGCTCTCTTCTTCTCTCTCAGGCTATCAATTCAAGGGTCCCTCCTCTCTGATTGGCTTGGTTACCTTAGACTACTGCATTTCTACCCTCTTCCTCTCATCCCTTACAGGACTAATAGATTCACTTTTTCTCTTTAACACAGGTAAGGCCTATACTTCTTCTTCCACACACACCTCTCGAAATGAATGAGAGACCCATTCATCCACCTTCCCTCCTATGACAAGGATTAGTTTTCCCTAAAAAACAACAAAACTAAGCTTGAGGCTTATTTGGTCACCTAACAGCATAAAAAGTCCTGCTCCACTGAAATCAGGATCCTTTAGACTTAGGGAATCTGTGAAGACCTTATGAGTCACTGTATCTTTTACATATCCTACCCAATGACCATAAACAAGTGGCAGGGGGCACTGAGAGAAACAAGTGCCACTTGATCCTTGTTGCACATCCTTGATGTGTTAAGGCAAAGCAAACTTCCCTTTGTTAACTGTTCAATGACTTGTAAGGACCTAGTTTTGTCCCAACATCAAACATGAACTAACACTTCTCTGGAGGCATCTTTTGACCTCCACTCCCAGGACGTCATCATATTAGTGACAGTGTAGATAAGCAAAGGCCACTGTTACCAAATCAGGAGATAAGCCAGGCTCAACCTCCTCAGGTGCTCAGTTAAGCTTCCATGACAAAATAAAGAACCAGGAGTTCAGAAAAATGAAGCAATTTGCCTAAGGTCACAACGTTATTAAGTACCTGAGCTAGAATTCAAGTTGTAGTTCTATTGTCGTAATCAAATGTTTTTTCTGCCCCCACTATATCCCTATGCCTATTCCATGTTTCTCCCCTTTTTCCTTTATTAATACATTTTTAAAATGCTAATATATTAAAAGCATAAATTATTAAGTACATAGTAGGTAATAGCATCTTATATCTAGAATAGAAAGGGACCTCAGACCATTTAGTTTTATGAAGGGGGAAATGAGATTCAGAGAAATTAAGTGACTTGCCTAAGGGCATACAAGTAAATAATTATCAAGATTTGAACCTCTATCCCTTGAGTCCAAAGTTAATGCTTTTGCCATCAGACTAAGCCCTGTATTAGGCATCTGAAAGGGCAGTGAGGTGGGGAGTGGAGGAAGAAAGATGGCATTGAAAAATGACACCCTTCCCTGCCCTGGAGTAGCTTACAGTCCAGGAAAGAGGACTTTTGCCAGAGAACTAAGAAATGACCTAAATAAATTGGGTGGGGGACCCTCTTCCCAACAAATAACAGAAGTGTGCCCACCTGAAGACCAAGAGTTTCCAGGACAGCACAGCTATCGTAGTAGCCCTACCTCCTGCCAGAATCCTCCAGGGATCTTGGTTTTGTGCGGCTCATTTGCTCTCCCAAACACGCCTGGGATTTAACTTAAAAGGAATGATTTCTTAACCTCATTTCTTGGTAAAAAGATTCACCTGCAGAGCCAGACCTCTGTCCAGAATGTTACCTCTATTAGACAGATCCTTTACAAAAGGGCCAATGGAAGGGCCTCCATTGTTCAGTGCGTCTTCTACTGAAAGGACCTGCATTATCCGCCAATATTAAGCCTCTTGCATAATTACCTGCCACTAAATTGCAGCCATTGCATTGTCTTCCTTTAAAAATACTCCTGGTCGCCAAATCTTGTGGGGTCAGCAGTTCTCTTTATGGGGCTGTTCATTATTGCTCCCAGCAATAATCCTGTACACTGCAATACCCCCATAGTGTGAGGTTTTTCCCTTCCTCTTCAGAGTTTGCTTTTCACTGTCGCTGCTGGACGGCATAAATCAGTACAATGCACACACCATAAACACCACAAGTGTGAACCCTGCCAATTGGTCCACTTTAATTGGTTTCAGCTAAAACCCTGTAAACCCATTTGAAGAGAAAAGACAGACAAACCAAAGGCCAGACAAAGTTCTGAAGCTGCTCCCTGAGGCTTGTCCTCATTGAGTACATCTCCTGAGCTTTGTTCACTGCCGTCTCCCTCCAGGGTCTCACCCCTGGGTCATTTCTATTTCTGCATCTCCTGGGCTGCCAGCCTTGACTCCTCATGCCCTGTCCCGACCAGGGCCAGGCAGCATCCACATTTATCATGAAGGAAGATAAAGTCGTAAAAATCCCCAGGGCAGAGACGTACATTTGAACAACTATGATAACACAGAAAACAACTTGTGTAGAATAAATATGCCCCACAATTAGTGGTAGCCTGGCATTTTTCCTGCTTACCTTACATATAAAGAAACTCATGCCACAGCCATTTTTCTTATGGGGTTTTCTCTCCATCGCCCAAAATAGGAAGACAGATTTGTTGTAAGTAATGCTATCAGTCAAGCTAAGTTTGAAAATCTATTATTATTTTAAATTCATCTGCTTTTGCATCTGCAATAGCTGCAGGCAGAGCCCCTGGTTCTGGTATTGTCTTTATGATTAACTGTGGCCCTGTCAGAGCCCACGCTGTGGTTCCCCAAAGCCTATCATTTGACTGAGGATAACACGAGATGATGAGCAAAGCTATTCCACCTGAGGGTGGCCCAGGTCAAAGGTCTGGGGTAAATGGTTTCTTCCTGCATCTTTGGGCCTCTCTTGAAGACCTGAGCCCTGATTCATTCAGCTCCACTCCCTTTGTCTTAGGTGGATGCCCTAATCAAACAAATTACCCAGCCCATGATCAGAGCCACTGATCCAAGGATACTTGGGCAGATGTTAATCTGGAATGGGCCAAGTCTTCTCAACCATAAGGCAGTGTCTGAAAAGAAGGGCTAATGTGCTCAATGAAAGGTAATAAAAGATCTGTGTTAACTCAGCCACAGAGAAATCCCTCGGGATGGCCAGAGCAGGCCATATTTGATGCTAAGGGTGGGACTCATTTAAGCCAAAAGCCACGTACATAGGGAAAAGAGAAAAATCTGCCTTTTCTGTTGGAGTTTCAGAAGTGTAGATGCTTGATGCTTGTATGGCAGCATCTATTGCGATATATGAGGCAGCTGCTGCAACTGAATTAGCATTTCAATAGCACAATCACTTCTTTGCACTATTGAAATCACTTTAGTCTCCTATGCCATTTAAATGGGGGCAGCCGCCAAGTTTATGCTAGGATAGATGTGATACCAATTTTCCACTGAATACATAAATCTTGCACCAAATTCATTGAGTGCTGATGCAGCCGTGTAGGCTTGATCTCTCATACTTACCTACCTACTGAGATTCTTTAAGGTTCTCATTAGCTCTAGGAAATGGTGAAAGAGTTGCTTTTCTTCCCCTATCTTTTCTGCTTTCTTAATATATTGGAGCCTTGATTCTCCCCTTTCACTAACAAACAACCAAGAGGCCACTAGGAGCCCACGCCATGTCCCACATAGACACATACACTTTTCCCAGCCAGACTCTATATCATACCAAAGGGATGAAGGTTTACCTGATTTATTCTTAATCTGATCACTCTTCCCAATCAGTTATGTCTCTCCCCTGGCCGGGTATTTCAAAAGAGTTGGGTAGAAAACCTTATCATATTGAGTCATGGTATATTAAGGGAAGGACTCTCGCTAAAATGCTTACTAGTTGTAATAGAGGTGGATAGCCAAAGTGGTCTTTTACCTTGGATTTCCTCTGATCCCCTTCAACCCAGCCATCCAAATAGCAGGGTGGTATAAGCTATTTACTAGAGCAAGAAGTGGTAGAGGACTTACTACCAGTCATCAGGAATTTCTCCATTGGGTAAGATGGAAACATCCATAATTAGCTACTGATGGGAAGGGGAGTAAGTGAGGGAATATGCCACAGAGAATTAGTAGTAACAGAGGAATACTATGGTCAAGTTCAAACATATGCTGGGGTCCACGAGAGTGGCAAACCTCTCTTTTCAAGGACAAATGTACCCTTTCCCATAAGTAAGGAGGGCATCTAGTGACAAAGCACTGATCATACAAGTGTCTGCCTTTCTCATGATAGACAAAATGGAATTTGGGGATTCAAAGGACCTAAACTAAAACTTTGGCTCTTTCATTTACTACCTTTTAAGTCTCCTCTACTATAAATCTGATGGTTTGAGTCCACTGGAAACTGATTTCATATTTTTGTGCTACAAGAGTAATTGAGCTCCCACATTCAGAGTCCTTGGGTCTTTGACTAGAGATCTACTCTGCTGAAAGAAAAGAAGGAAGGAAGGAAGGAAGGAAGGAAGGAAGGAAGGAAGGAAGGAAGGAAGGAAGGAAGGAAGAGAGGAAGGAAGGAAGGAAGGAAGGAAGAAGACAGAGGGAGGGAGAGGGGGATGGGGATGGGGGAGGGAGAAGGAAGGAGGGAGAAAGACAGACAGATACTTACATTGACCATTTATGTTTAAAATATCAATGGCTTAGAGATTACATGGATTTAAGTCCTGACTTTTCTATTTTTGAATTATATGACCAAAAGCAACTTACTTAAATTCTATGAGCCTCTTTCCTCAACTTTAAACTAGGGACTATGATAATATTGTACTCTTTCACAGTAGGACTCTCTGAAAGGCATTTTATGAAGAATTGTGCAAATGTGAGTTATAAAGCTTCATGATACAGTGGAAGAAGTGGCCTGGGAAAGTCAAAAGAATAAGTAAACACATATAGTGCCTACTATGTGCTAAGTNGCTGAAAGAAAAGAAGGAAGGAAGGAAGGAAGGAAGGAAGGAAGGAAGGAAGGAAGGAAGGAAGGAAGGAAGGAAGAGGAAGGAAGGAAAGAATGAAGGAAAGAATGAGAAGGAAGGAAGGAAGGAATGAAAAGAAAGGACAGAAGAAAGGGCCAAGCACTGAGCTATGCATTTATAATGCTTATCTCATTTAGTCTTCACCACAACCCTGGGGGATAAGTACTAGCATTATACCCATTTTATAGTTATGGAAAATGAGACAGGCAAAGGTAAAATTATTTGCCCAGAGTCACATAGCCAGTAAGTATTTTAGGTCATATTTGAACTCAAGCCTTCCTAACACCAGACCCAGGGTTCTGAGCCACTAGTTCAATTGTGTTTTATTTTCCACTTTTATTTGCCTGCTTGCAGAGGGACTTGCAACTAAACAAGCATAACAAGCATAAACTATATATTTCCTAAATTTTTGGAGTTTTGAGTGATTCTAAGTATCACTGGAAAACTTTGGTGGGGATTGGGAAGGACTGAAAGTGGCCAAGTAGATGCAGTAGAGCATTAGGTTTTGCTATTCATCATAGATTTGATATTAATAAACTTATAACGTTTTTTGGTTGGATTCTATGGCAAAAGTAAATACTTTGTGCTGACTGTGAAAATTCATGTGGGATGTCAAGCTCTTTAGATGAAGGGCGTGTCACAGAACTGAGGGAACATCAAGTTCATGGAGGAAGCATATTTTGTCCAAGGTGGAGATAAGAGAGCTTGTTCCATTTTGATGAATCCTATAATAATCTTTAGCCATTCTGTAGACAACAAATGGGCATTGCCCTAAGGAGAGAGGTAGAGCTGAAGGGTAGAAAGTTGTCACTTCTGAGTACCAAAGAGTACTGTAGTACTGAGTACCATAGAGTAATGGCTACCAATGCCATCTAGGAGTTAAACTTTCATGAGTATCTTAATATTGCCTAAAGGTACTAAGGAATTATCATGGAAACAGTTTTAGAACTGAAAGAGATCTTAGAAGCCATTGAATTTAACTCCCATATTTTATAGATGATAAATCTGAGGCAAAGAAAGTGGATTGAGCATTGGACTTGAAGTCATCTATAAAAATGGGGATATTAATAATACCTACATCAAAGAGTTATTGTGTGGATCAAAAGAGATAGCTTATGTAAAGTATTTTGCAAATCTTAAAATGTTATATAAATTCTACTTGTTGTTAGGAAGAGGAAGAGGACAATAAATAAGTGGTTTGCTCCAAAAGGTCACTTTTAAACTTACAATATCACATAATCCTCCAAGTAAATGTGATTTCAGTATTGTGACATGTCCTTCACCAGCACAAATCTTTACCCATTTGCATCTTAGTGGACTGTGTGGAGCCAGAGCCTAGCTGCTTTGACCAAAGAAATTCATTACCCTGTAGTCAACCTTCTGGGGATGCGCTTCTCCCAATTTTATAGCAACAGTAGACAAAAAAAGGATCTTGGGCTATAGCTTGCATAAAGGGCATTCATTGTTTCCCTTTTCCAGCTTACTATGGGTTAATACTATGGAAAAGAACTCTAGATTTGCTCTCAGATGATCTGAGTTCGAATCTTGATTTTCCCACTTACACTTTGTGTGATTCTGAGCAAGCTATTTTAACACTATGATTTTCAGCTTCCCTGTCTATTAAAAGAGTTGAAAAAGATGATCTCTATGATCTTTTCTAGTCTTAATTCTATGATCTTATGAAGTGGGCTAGTCCTCATAAAATAAATATGCATGCATCTGTGTGTGTGTGTGTGTGTGTGTGTGCCTGCTCTGTTGCTAACCCATTTTGAAAACCTTTAGAATTTAGTAGAAATACCAGAGCTTGCTTTTTATTGCTATAACCTTCTAAATGCCCCACAAAAATTGTGGTAGGGTTCTGGAAAAATATCACAGAAAGCCTGAAGATCTTAGATCGAGGAAATCAATAACACAAGTACAGTTGGTAAGGCTAAAGATTATGTGAAAACGATCTGGAGACTTGGGAGACACAAGTTCAATATGAGTCCAAAATGTAAGTTACAAAAACTAATGGAAGTTTAGACTGCATTAATAAAACCGTAGGGTCCAAATCGAGGGAATCAATGGTCCCAATGAACTCTGCCCTAATCCAATTGTATCTTGAGTATTGTATCCATTCTAGGAGCCACAATTCAGGATAGATGCTGGCAAGCTGTTAGATGTCCATGAGAATATAATCTTAGATGATGAGAAGATTTGAAAACATACTATGTAAGGAATCAAGGATGTTTAGCTAGAAAAAATAAAAAATTACTTGAAGACTGACTGAGTATTTGAAGGTTTATTGTACAGCAAAAGAATTAGCAAATTAGAATTAGACAGGTGCTATTCAGTCCCAGAAAGGGGAAGTTATAGAAAGACAGATTTAAACTGGAAGTCAGGAAAATCTTCCTGAAAATTTGAGTTATCCAAAAGTAGGACTGACTCTTCTATGAGGGACGGAGTTCCTCATCCCAGAAATCTTCAATCAGAGGTAAAGGGTCCTTTACCTCTTTTTTAGTGTTTGGTTCAGCTGTGAACTGGCGACTATGATTCTGTAGATTTTAAAATTAATATTCAATATCTCCAAAGTATAATATTTATAGAGATGTATTAATATTTAACTAGAGAGCTAGAGAAAACAGGGAGTGCTCATCAAACCCCACTCACATGAAAGAGAGAGAGCGAGAGAGGTGTTACCCAAAACTTAAATACAGTCACATAAAAGACCCATATAAACAGAAAGGAAAAGGGAAGTTTGGGGTGAGGTAAGAATTCTGGGAGATGAAGTCTAAAGGATACAAAATTTCCACTTACATAATTCTATTGTAAATTCGTCAGTGAGAGTGGCGGGAGGGAGGGAGGGAGATTTGGATTCATAGGATGAGAGGGGCAAGGGAGGGAAACTCTTACAGAGCACCTTACTTGAATGAATGAATAAATGAACAAATAAAAAACCTCATTTATCAAATACATTGTATATGCCAGGCATTGTTATAATCCCTGGTTGATTCTCATTCTGTGGAATGAAATGACTGAGCATTAATTCTGAGTCGTGTGTGTGTGTGTGTGTGTGTGTGTGTGTGTGTGTGTGTGTAAGAATTAAACATGATCAAGTAATTTCACTTCTTTGAGCCTGAGTTTTTTTAACTGTTAGATAGAGTGGATTTCATTATGATCCGGTCTAACATTGTATAATAACTTGGCAGAAAACACTTCCTAATCTGTTCAGCTACTTCTTGAAGATGAGTGATACTGTACTGATTGATGGATAAAGGACCGAGCAGGACATCCAAATCAAACTGCTACATCGTGGTTGAAAATGCTTGGTTCATGGATGCTTTTCTAAAATAAATAAAATATAAACATAAATAATAAAATATAAATTTATAAATATAATATATATGTATAAAATATAGTTCACTAAAAATTCACCACCTTTTTAGGAGTATGCTAGTAAATGGTTCACAACCAGTTGTCTGAAAAACAATGCATGCATGATACACTTTTAAGTTTAATCGGCATTAATAACATTTTCTCTAGGTAATCAACAAAACATTAAATGAAGGCACGTTGTTAGTGTTTACTGATCTCCAAGGTGCAAAAGCTCACATTGAAAATCTAATAGGAGCTGCAATAAAGGGTTAGAAACAAGTCACATCATTAAATCAATTGCACTGGGCAAAGTAAATTTTATTTACTAGAGGTTCAGTGTAGCACATCTACCAAATGTGAAATCGGGAGCATTGGCTTCAAATCCCACCTCCAGAAAATCATAGGCCTAGAACTGAAAAGGGCCTTAGAGGCCATCCAATCCAATCCTCTCGTTTTACAAATGAAGAAAAACTGGGTGCCGAAAGAGGTTTAGTTTGTTTAAGGTGCCACAGATGATAAATGGAAGATGTAAGGGTTAAACCCTGGTCTTCTGACTCCAAATCTAGGACCCTTTAAACTATTACTGTGTTGCCTCTCTTTACAAAGGATAAAGAGTAGCAAAGTTAAAGATTCAAATTTAGATCTAATGACTTAACTTCTTCAAGCTTCAGTTTGCTAATTTGTAAACCAGGACTACTGATACTTACACTGTGTCCCTACCCAAAACCAGAAAAGTCCTGGCTTTAAGCTCAGCTTTCTCTGACACATTCTGGCTGTGCCACCCTAAGCAAGTCACTTAACTTCCCATTCTCTAGGCAACTCTAAAACAAAAATGTGCAGAGAATGTGCTCACCCACATTGGTAAAGTGTCCTCACTTAGAGGTTCCCTAGCACATTGAAAAGGAAGGCAGCTAAGATGGCTCAATGGATAAAGAACTAGGTCTGCAGTCAGGAAGACTTGAGTTCAAATATAACCTCAGACACTGACTTAGCTGTGTGACCCTGGGCAAGTCACTTAACTTCAGTTTCCCTTAATCCACTAGAAAAGGAAATAGCAAATCACTCCAGTATCTTTGCCAAGAAAACTCCATGTATATGGAGTATATGGTCTAAGGTGTCACAAAGAGTCCAAAAAAACTGAACAAACAACAATAAAATCATAGGTCTAGTATATCCATCCCTCTCAGACTTGCGCTTTGTCGATATTAAAATACCTTCTACATTGGAGTCAATATTAATGATTTGGTATAAAAATTGCTTCTTTTAGTTCTCCGCTAAGACACACCCTCCCCAGTGAATTTTGTAAGATTTGTGGATTGCCTTTATTTTTTATTTTCATCATAAAAATGCAACTAGACAGCTCCAACTCTGTGGTACTCAAAGCCTTCCCTCGCTCTCTGTTTTCCCCTTCTCTTTCTTCCAATTCCCACCTCCTCCCAAATCTGAAAAAGTTGTGACAAAGCTTTGGCAAATGATGTGTTGATAAGCTTGCTCTAATTGCCTGCTGCCTAGAAAGATGTTGTTAATGAAAGTGAAATGCTCCTAATCTATCATTCCTGCTCAGGGTTGTATTTTTCTCCCTTTCCATGGACTATTTCACATTTAATCTTTAAAGTGAAACCAAAGCTCGATACAAAAGACAAACTTCCTCTTTAGTGTAGTCATATTAATAAATATCTTAACCTTCCTATAAAAACAATTTGCATTTGACCAAAGAGCTTAAATATCAATGTTCTTTGAAAGAAATGAAATACTGAGCTGCACAGATCAGGAGACAGAAAGTTCTTGCCAATATCTGGCCTTAACTAAGCTGTAACTCTACCTGAGTCAGAATGATGCATGCAAAGCCACTGAGATGTCTTCGGAAGGCACAGACTAGATGAAGGTATTACATTAATTTTCTGTTTGGAGATGGAAATATATCTAACAAGGTAAACCCACCCAAAGAAATTTAGCAAAATAATGTCTCTTTGGATCCAGAGCCTAGGAGAACAGAGCCTGGCACCCTGTAGATACTTAATAAATGTTTGCACCACTGGATGGTGCAGTAGATAGAAAACTGGGCTTAGAATTAGGAAAACTTATCTTTCTGAGTTCAAATCTGGCCTCAGACACTAGCTTTGTAATCTTGGGCAAGTCACTTAATGCAATTTGCCTCAATTTTCTCATCAGTAAAATAAGCTAGAGAGAACATGGCCTTGACCCAGGGAAAGTCACTAAACCCTATTGTCTTCAGTTTCCATAACTGGAAAATGAACTAGAGAAAGAGATGAACTTGACTAGGATAGTCACTTTACCCTGTTGGCCTCAATTTCCTCATCTGTAAAATGAACTGGATAAGGAAATGGCAAATCACTCCAGTATCTCTACCAAGAATACCCCAAAAGGGTCACCAAGACTCTCAGACAACTAAACAACAGCAAATGCTTGTTAAATGGATTTAAATTTATTTGATCTGATTAAATTGATCCATTGAATTGATTTGAATTTTACCTTAGCTCACCAAAGGCTGATTTCAAATTTAACATTCTAATGTAACAAATTCTAATGAACAAATATCACCACCACCACCACCCCCAACCCCCAATAAACTCCAGTGCCTCTAAGGTCAAATATAAATTCTTCTGTTTGGCTTCTAAAGATCTTCACAACATGGACTTTTCCTGTCATTTAAGTCTCTCCATACGTGGCTCCCATCCATGCATTCTACAATCCAGTCTTACTGGCCTACTTGGTCATTCTTCACACATGCTCCATCTTCCATCCCCGAGCCTTTGTACAGTCTATGAACCCCTCATTCCACAATTCCACAGATATTCTTCCTTTTCTCACAGCTATGCTTCTGACTCTCTGGACTTTTCCACCAAGACTCACTCAGCTGCCCTCTCATTGTCTGAGGTGTTCTCACTCTGCAGCACCACTCCACCATGCCAGCTCCCTTCCCCACTGGTGAGTTTCTTCCAAGGGCCTCTGTTTTGGAGATGTGCCTAAGCCAGGAATTATCTTGTTCCTCCTCCAACTGTGCTTCTCTCTTTGACTTTTCCCAAGTACCCCTGGTACCAGTATTTTCTATCTTATCCTCAAGCTTTTTACCTCTCCTTTATGTGTTATCTCCCCCCATGATAATGCAGGAACCATCTTTCTTTTATTTGCATTTGTATCCCCAGGACTTAACATAATGCCTGACTCCCAGTAAATGTGTAATTGATGCTTGTTCCTTGTCTATATGTCTGGAATGATCTCCCCCATCACCTCCTACTCTTGGAATCTCTGGTTTCCTGAGACTAAGCTCACTCACCACCTAGGGCTGTCTTCAATCTAGATAATTTTCCCTAAGATTATCTTCAATCTACTCAATCTCTTCTGCACTTATCTTGTATATGTAAACATATATAAATTAATACATATATTATATGTAATAAATTATATATAAGTGTACATAATTTATAATATATATCAATACATGTAAGGCATATACAATCTCTATGTAAATCAATGCCTACTAGCTACAGATATAAAATGTGTGTGTGTGAATATATAAACATACAGCAGTACATGGAAATGTAGGCAGGTAATACATGTTTTATTAAGCTCCTTGAAGGTAGATACTATTTTTGACATTTCTTTGTATCTTCAAAATTTAACAGAATAAATGGCATATGCAACAGAAGATCGTTAACAAATGCTTCTTGATATATGGATCATTGATTGATAGCATGTTTTTCTTTTTCTCTGGGAAAGTTATAACATAATAATTTCTGAGCTATAATTAGTCCAAATCTAAATGAGATTTTTTTCCCAGGGTACCAAAATGGGAGGGAAATATACCTCCTTCTTGTTAGTAACACTCTTACTGCACATCACCTAAAGGTCCTCTGGATGGTCACTGAGCCATCATGCCTAAGGCCCTATCACATTGGCACCCTGTCAGGGAGCTTTATTTCCCCTCCAGTCCCCACAAAGGGAAGAGATAAACTTTCTGAGGAACAGCTGGTCCCTCTCCCAGAACAACCATTTAAGTGGTCAAATTGTCCTCAGCATGATTGTTGCCAACATCCTCTAGCTTACACCTAACAAATGAATTTGCCCTAGGCTCAGTTGTAATTCATTAAGGAGTTTATTAAGGCTCTGAATAGATAATGCTAGATCAACTCATTTTACCACTAATTATTTATAGAGATGATTAAGTCATATGACTATTCCGGACCTCAGTTTCCTCAACAGTAAGATGAAGGATTTAGACTAAATGACCACTAAGGCTCCGTCCAGCTTGAAAACTATAAACCTCTATTTCTGTCTGGCTCTGTTTGTCAGTCTACCACTACCCCTAAGCCAAAGAAGGCCAAGTCAACACAGGCTGAGACCACTTCAAGAAGCCTAAAAAATTACATGTTTCACAGCTTCCAGAAAGAAGACAGGAAATGACAGTAATGCAAACCAATCAAATTGTAAACTCTGTGTTCTAGTGGATTGGTCCCAAAAAAACAAAAAAACAAAAAACACCATGTCTTGTTTAGGGAAAGGTAATTTGTCTAGCTTTAGTTCTTATTTCATCACTGTTTAAGTTTGCTCAGAAGTCTGGGTGTTGTCAAGAAGTCCCAGGCACCTCCTCACACCTCTTTAAGTAGCACTTTTGATCCACTGGTCTTTTCTACTTTTGACCACAAGCCAGAATCCCCAACACTGTTTATATAGTTCAGCTTTTGTGGTCTTCAAGCCTGGGCTGAATCAGAGAAGTGTCCCCCATAGCTTCAGGCAGGGCTTTGCTTGTCTTGGAGAGATTAAGGAAAGTGAAGGCTTGTCTGGAACTGTCATTCCAAATATCTACTCTTCTTTTGTCTCTAATACCCAACTCAAGACATTTTTCTTTGTAAATGAGAGGACTTAATGACAGTAAGAAACAGAAAAGACCTAGGCTCCAATTTTGGTCATTGGTCCCAGTCTCCAAAATAAAATCCACAAGTTCTCTTGTTTAGCACCTCTAACAAGAAAAAAAATGGCCATAATTCAAGTTACAACGTCCAGAAAGGAAGAATACTACTGGTTGGGAAGTAGTGACTGAAGTGAAATCTGCAGAGAACTTCTATAAACATTAGGAAAGTATTCTTATTAGTCTGAAATGCATATGGACTTCTAATATACTTTGTCAAAATCAAATAACTATGGATAAGGCACTGAACTTGGAGTCAGAAAGACCTAGGTTCAAATCCCACCTCTGATACTTAACTATTTGTGTAACCATAAGTAAGTTATATTTTTTCCTTTTTTTATTTAGAACATTTTTTCATGGTTACATGATTCATGATTTCCTCCTCCTCCCTTTTTCCTTCCGCCCCAAAGCTGACAAGGAGTTCCACTGGGTTATACATGTATCATTGTTCAAAACCTATTTCCATGTCATTCATGTTTGCAGTAGAGTGATCCTTTAACATCAAAACCCTAATCATGTCCATATCGAACTACATGATTGATCATGTGTTTTTCTTCTGCATTTTTGTTTCCACAGTTCTTTCTCTTGATGTGGATAGCGTTCTTTCTCATAAACTCCTCAGTGTTGTCCTGGATCATTGCATTGCTGCTAGTAGAAAAGTTTACTACATTTAATTATGCCACAGTGTATTAGTCTCTTTGTACACAGTTTTCTTCATTCTGCCCCTTTCACTCTGCATCAATTCCTGGAGGTCTTTCCAGTTCACATAGAAATCCTCCAGTTCATTATTCCTTTCAGCACAATAATATTCCATCACCATCATATACCACAATTTATTCAGCCATTCCCCAATCCATGACACCCCCTCATTTCCTAATTTTTTTGCTACCACAAAAAGTGCAGCTATAAATATTTTTGTACAAGTCTTTTTCCTTAATATCTCTTTGGGGCACAAACCCAGCAGTGGTATGGCTGGATCAAAGGGCAAGAATTGATGCAGAGCTAAAGGAGCAGAGCCAGAAGAACATTGTACACAGAGACCAATACACTGTGGTAAAATAGAATTTTTCTGAAAATAAAAAATTATTTAAAAAAAAAATAAAACCCTTTATGCATAGTTCCAAATTGCCCTCCAGAATGGTTGGACCAATTTACAACTCCACCAGAAGTGTATTAGTGTCTCAACTTTGCCACATACGCTCCAACATTTAATCACTTTCCTGTGCTGCCATATTGGTCAGTCTGCCATGTGTGAGGTGGTACCTCAGAGTTGTTTAAATTTGCATTCTCTAATCAGGAAGGATTTAGAACACTTTTTCATGTGCTTATTGATAGTTTTGATTTCATCATGTGAAACATGCCTATTCATGTCCCTTGACCATTTGTGATTGGGAAATGGCTTGATTTTTTGTAAATTTAACTTACTTCCTTATATATTTGGGAAGTTAAACCTCTGTCAGAGAGTTTTGTTATAAAAATGTTCTCCCAGTTTGTTGCTTTTCTTCTAATTTTGGTTTCATTGGTTTTGTTTGTACAAAACCATTTTAATTTGATATAATCAAAGGCATTCATTTTACATTTTGCAATGATCTCTATCTCTTGCTTGGTCTTAAACTCCGTCTTTTCTCACAAATCTGACAGGTATATTATTCTATGTTCACATAATTTATTTATAATTTCACTCTTTATATTTGTCATTTACCCATTTTGAATTTATCTTGGTATAGAGTGTAAGATATTGATCTAAACCTAATTTTTCCCATACTGTTTTCCAATTTTCCCAGTAGTTTTAGTCAAATAGTAAGTTCTTGTCCCAAAAGCCGGGGTCTTTGGGTTTATCAAACACTAGCTTGCTAAGGTCATTTACCCCTAGTCTATTCCACTGATCCACCCTTCTGTCTCTTAGCCAGTGCCATATTGTTTTGATGACCACTACTTTATGGTATAGTTTAAGATCTGGTACTGCTAGAACTCTATCCTTCACATTTTTTTTCATTATTTCCCTTTATATTCTTGATCTTTTGTTCTTCCAGATGAACTTGGTTATAATTTTTCTAATTCTATAAGAAAGTTTTTTGGTAGTTTGATAGGTATGGCACTAAATAAGTTCATTAATTTGGGATTGTTCTTTTTATTATATTAGCTTGTGCTACTGAGGAGCTATTAACATTATTTTCAATTGTTTAGATCTAGTTTTAATTCTTTTTCTCCTCTAATTGCTATCTCTAGAATTTCTAGAATAATATTAAATATTAGAGGTGATAATGGGCATCCTTACTTCACTCCTGATCTTACTGGCAAGACTTCTAACTTGTCCCATTGAAGATACTTCCTGATCTTTTGATTATTATTATTTTGAGGAAAGGCCCTTCTATTTCTATACTTTCTAGTGTTTTCAATAGGAATGAGTATTGTATTTTGTTGAAAGCTTTCTCTGCATCTGTTGAGATAATCATGTGATTTCTTTTGGTTTGATTATTGATATGGTCAATTATGTGGATGGTTTTCCTAACATTAAACCATCTTTGCATTCCTGGTATAAATTCTACCTGATCATAGTGCATAATACTCATGATAACTTGCTGGAGTCTTTTTTGCTAATATTCCTGTTAAGATTTTTTTAAATCTATATCCATTAAGGAAATGGGTCTGTAGTTTTCTTTCTGTTTTTGGTCTGCCTGGCTTTGGAATCAATACCATATTTGTGTCAAAAAGATTTTGTTAAAGCTCCTTCTTTGCTTATATAATTTGTATATAACATTGAGATTATTTGTTCTTTAAATGTTTGATAGGATTCACTTGTGAATCCATCTGGCCCTAGGGATTTTTTCTTAGGAAATTCCTTAATGGCTTATTCAATTGTTTTTTCAGAGATGGGATTATTTAAGTATTCTATTTCCTCTTTTTATTAATCTAGGTAATTTTTGTTTTTGTAAATATTCACTCATTTCACCTAGATTGTCATATTTATTGCCATATAATTGAGCAAAATGGTTCTTAATAATTACCTTAATTTCCTCTTTGTTAGAGGTGAGATCACTCCTTTCATCTTTGATACTGTTAATTTGATTCTATTCTTTCTTTTTTTATTAGATTAACAAGAACTTTATCTATTTTATTTGTTTTTTTAGAGGACCAGCTCCTATTCTTATTTATTAGGTCAATAGTTGTTTTACTTTCAATTTGATTAATTTGTCCTTTAATTTTTAGGATTTCCAATTTAGCTTTTATCTGGGGATTTTTCATTTGTTCTTTTTCTAAATTTTTAAGTTGCAAGTCCTATTCATTGATCTCCTCCCTCTCTATTTTGTTGGTATAGGCACTCAGCAATATAAAATTTCCTTCAGGGTACTGCTTTGGCTATACCCCATAGGTTTTGATATGATGTCATCTCGTTATCAATCTCTTTAATGAAGTCCATAATTGTTCCTATGATTTATTCTTTGACCCACCAATTTTGAGGAATTAGATTATTTAGTTTCCAATTAATTTTAAATTTGCCTTTCCAAGGACCCTTCTTAATTATAATTTTTACCACATTATGATCTGAAAAAGTGGCATTTATTGTTTCCTCTTTTCTGCAATATTTCTATGCCCTAGTACATGGTCACTCTTTGTATATGTACTATGTATTGCTGAGAAGAAGGTATATTCCTTTTTATCCCTGTTTAATCTTCTCCACATATCTATTAACTCTAATTTTTCTAACATTTCATTCTCTTCCCTTAGTTCTTATTTATTTTTTGGTTCCATATATCTAGTTCTGAAAAGGGATGGTTGAGATCCCCTACTAGTAATGTCTTACTATTTCCTCCTTGAACTCCTTCAATTTTTCCTTTAGAAATCTAGATGCTATAACAATTGGTGCATAAATTTTTAGTAATGATATTACTTCATTGTTTATAGTGCCTTTTAGCAAAATGTAATTTCCTTCCTCATCTCTTTTAATCGGATCAATTTCTACTTTGGCTTTGTCTGGTATCACAATTGCTACTCCAGCTTTTTTTTTTTACTTTAAAAGATGCATAATATATTCTGCTCCAGCCTTTTACCTTGAATCTGTGTTTGTCACCATGCTTCAAATGTATTTCTTATAAATAACATGTAGTAGGATTCTAGTTTTTAATCCACTCTACTATCCACTTCTGTTTAATGGGTGAGTTCATCTCATTCACATTAAGCATTATGATTACTAACTGTGTATTGCCCTCCATCATATTATCCCCTTTGGATCCTGCTCTATTCCCTTTCACTCTATTCCTCCTCACCAGTATTTTGCTTTTTGTCACCCCGCCCTCAGTTTACCCTCCCTCCAATTACCCCCAGCTTCCCTTGTCTTGTTCCCCTTCTACTTCTCTCTATGGTAAAATAGAATTCTAAACCCCAGTGCATATACTCATTGTTCCCTCTTTGAGCCAGTTACAATGAGAGTAAAATTTAAGCATTGCCAATCACCACCCTTATCTTCTCCTGTCTGTATTGATTTTTTTCATCTCTTTATGTTATATAATTTACTCTATTTTATGTCTTCCTTCCTTTTTCTCTCAGTGTAACCCTCTCATTCAGCTCTTGATTGATTTTTACATGTCATTCATATGCATATCATCATATATCATCATATACATCATATTATCATATCTTCCCCAAGAACTTTGTCCTCACCCCAAACTGTGGATTATATCCTCACCCCAAGCCCAGACTGGGATTCCTGCCTTCCCTCTGGAGCCCATGCATATTGGCCCCCTTCTGCCCAGATTGCCCTGGGCTGGGCCTCCGGACTTCTCCACAGGTTTGAAATTTCAAGGGGTGTGGGTTGACTTGGACCAACCACTATTTACCCTAGCAGGATCTCAGGATCTGACAGTTAGGGTTTCATTTCAGAACCTGTGAGATCGGATGTAGGGTGTGGTAGGGTGAAGGCTTTGTGGTTTGCTCTTGACTTGCTCTTCACTAACTGCTATGCCTCTTGCTAGCTTTGCCAGCCTCTCACCTCATTTCCCTAAATGGTCTCTGCCTACCTTTTGTGTTTTTCTCTCTTTTTTTTTAAGATTGTTTCACTCTGTCTCCTTATTGGTTCTTTCACTCCTATTTTCATTTTATAGCGATATTTTAATCAGAGAGGATTTTTGCACTGAAATGGCACTGTTATTCTAGTTACTCTTCCATCTTGGCTCCACCCCTAGAACCCATAAGCAAATCATTTAATATCATTTAACTTCAGTTTCCTTGCCTGTGAAAAGGGAGATAATAATATCTATGGAGGAGAAACATGGTATCACAGATGGAAAACTAATCTTAGAGTCAGAAAGAACAAGGTTCAAAAAATAATCCTGAGCTTGTCACTTTACTTCTTAGAGTCCCAACAACTCTTAACTAGCAGAAAAACCAATCTGCATTGGTTAATAAACTTCCTCACTCAGAGACTTCAAACAACAAAGAAATCCCAGTTCATGTCAGAAAAAAAAATACCTACAGTACCAATCTCACATGTTTTTGCAATCAGTGAGTTAATTATGTGCTTTTAAAACTTTAAAGCTCCACATAAATGTCACTTATTTTCTTCATCAATAATAGTATCTACTATGTTCAAGGAATAATAATGTTTCATTTGGATCCCTTCATTCCTGGCCTCAATCCCTAAAAGGTAATAGGTAAAAAAAATTTAAGTAAAAAAAAAAAGGCTTACAAATACTAAACCTAAAATGTGAATGTTGCTGTTGTTTATTTTTAAAGGGTAACTGTTCTCTGAGCAAGCCATAAAGCCTGACCACACTAGCTATACAGAAATTTAAAAATATTGCAAGGTTCCATCTGCTTCCCAAATATCTTGCCTACCCCAACACAATCCTCACCTCCCCTGGCTTCTGCACTGAAATTACCACTACCGGAGTCTCTTATTCCAGTTAAACAATTAACAAACATATAAAAAATGCCAAAGGACTGATGAGAAGAAAGAAATAGACATGCTCTCACCCCTTCTCAGTGGGAGGAGAGAGTCAGACCCTACGACAACCCCTCTGAGCCTCTATGACCCAACAGATCCAATCATCAGCAATATGACCACATCACCTCACACAGAGAGGAACTCTTCCCTTCCCCTACCCTAAAGAGAGAGTAAGGCTGATGACTTTGTGCAACTCTGCTTTACTTAAATCCAAGTCAATTATAAGTCAAGATTGTACTCATCATCCATTATTTTACTTGAATATACTGTACCTGGACCCCCAACTTCATGATGTCATTGGTCCTCTTCAAAAATGAAAGACAAAGGACAATAAGATATACAGACAGACAGATTTCAAAGCACAAGAAAGAAGTCTGTTTACTTGTTGTATAAAATCAATATGAAAAAATGAAACACATCTATCCACATCTACTCCTAGAATTTTGGAGCTGAAAGGATCATGATTTAGCATCTGGAGAAATACTCAATTGCAATCAAAATGTATTTATAAATTCATCTCTGGAATTATGCTGGGTTGTATGCTAATGGATGTCCAAGGAAAGTCAGAGAGATATGGAATTGGTCTTTGTGAAATTATCCACAATTCCTTAATAGCCAAAGGTAGTTTTCAGACCAGGTAACTCTTCCTTTCTGTATCTCCATCACAACAATTTTGCCCTTCAAAGGGAAGTTGAGATTGATTTAGATCTTTAAGAATGTTACATTGGAAGTTATTATTAGCAATGGAAGGATCCATGTTAACTCCAATGGCCTCATGATGAAAAATGATATCTACCTCCAGAGAAAGAACTAATAGAGTCTGAATGCAGATCAAAGCATACCATTTTTCATTTATTTACTTCATGAATTTTTTTTCTTATAGGTGCAAGATGTTTCTTCTTTCACAACATGACAAATATGGAAATATATATTGCATGATGGCACATATATAAACTGTATCAAATTGCTTACTTTATCCAGGAAAAGGGGGGAGATAGGAAGAGAGATAATTTGGATCAGAAAACATAAGAAAAACATTGTTTCACATATAATTGGGGGGAATTTAAGCACACACAAAAAAATTAAAAAAAAATAAATTTGAAAAAATATTACAGAGTGGGGCAGCTGGGTAGCTCAGTGGAGTGAGAGTCAGGCCTAGAGACAGGAGGTCCTAGGTTCAAACCCGGCCTCAGCCACTTCCCAGCTGTGTGACCCTGGGCAAGTCACTTGACCCCCATTGCCCATCCTTACCAATCTTCCACCTATGAGACAATACACCGAAGTACAAGGGTTTAAAAAAAATGTTACAGAGACAGAACTGCATAATGGTGATTATTAGTTGAAACAACAGGTGGAAGCAAAAAATATAGGTTAGAAGGCCAAAATTAGAATTCTGAATTTTGTGGCTTGATATTAAACAAGTCTTTCTGGCCTCATCTATTAAATCTGAGAATTGAGCTAGATGGTGTCCGAAGACCCATGTGGTTATGAATCAATTATTCTAAATATTAAGAATATTTGAAGAGCTGTCTGCTGATTGTTTGAAAGCAATGTGTTCAAGAACCAGCCCAAAGTTTCACATAAACTATTCCTGTCACATTTTTTTTGCAGACAGATAAATACCCTATTGCCTGAACTTTATGTAAAAGTTGCTACTAAAACCACTTAGAGTTGATTTCTGAAGAAAATGTGATGTTAGATGAAATAAACATGAGACTGAGGAGCAAACAGTGCATGGAAAGAGTACAAAGAAAGCCTTGTTCCCATTTCTTTTAAATGTGAAAATTTCTGCCTGATTCCCACTAAAGGTGTTTCATTAATTAGTATTAAAGACATTCATCATCTGTCTTGAAGAGGTAGACACCAGTGTTTCTCTCTTGGAAAGAATTGATGAGTTGTGACACGCACCATTAGAAACAATACCAGTTAAGCAAGATCACAAATGCATATAAGGAATAAAGAATAATGGACATCATATTATTATTACTATATTATGAGTATTTATTATTAATATAGTGTTGAGATTTCACAATAGTATTACTATTTATGTAATTAGCATTATTAACTATTAATACCTTATTCATTATAACATCCTTATCTTCTTTATGTCAGAAGTCAAGAGACAAGTCACTAGTCCACAGCAGTTCTTTATAACTAGTGCTTTGTTCATCTTTTGCAAGTTCACTGAAAGTAACCTTTGTTCAACTTCAGTAGCAGGCAGGAAAACAGAAATTATATGCACCTCATTCTATTCCCCACATGATTCTAATTGCCTTTTCAAGGTCTATATATTTCCAAAGTTTTTCATTCCATGTACCATAGAGATTGTGAGAGTTTGGTGTAGAATCATCTATTAAAGAAGTGTTCTTAAATTCATATGGATTGGTTTTATGTCCAAGAGATTGTGAACAACAATTGTTTGCCATAATAGTCAGATTTCAGTACCATTTATTGTATGAAGAAAGGATACTTAGAATTGTACTATGACTATTTGTCATCTGTACATCTATGAAAGATAGTGAACAATAATGTATAACTCTAGTTCACATCATTTTTTATAGTTTCTAATAATGTATATTTCTTTGTGTATATATGTAATGTATATTTAAGTAATGTACATTTCTTTGCAAGATCTACATTCATCACTAAGTTTTCTGTAATTTCAAATGGTAATGACCCATTCTCAAATTGTCATCATAAAACCCACCATGTACCCCAAGAAATGTGTATGATTCAGTCATTTAGTCAGTGTCATTTTTGCTAAGCTCATCAGTTATCATCCATGGAGAGCATTTTGATTCTTGTTCTTGGATATTAGTCATTTCATGAGCTCCATCCAGAAAGAAGTCATTTTCAATTATCCAATAAATGCAAATTTAACCAGTTTTCAAGAAGCTGTATTAGGTCTTGATTATTACTTTTTGAAATGATGTATATTTATTCCGAAATTCTTTCTGTGGGTTTTTTACCTCCTAATATGACCTATGAATATCTTCATCATCCTGTCTGTTGAGAAATTATTAAATTTTGTCCAGTTACCTTAGGATGATGGACCCTATATTTAATTTAATATCATTTATTTTTTGTGAGAATGTTTTCCAAATTAGTGATGATCAATTTTATAATTCTCAGAGTGTATATTAAACTAGCATCATATAGGCATCAATTGCTTTTCCCATTAAGCTTTGATTTCAGTGAGGCAATAATTATCTTAATATATCTAGCCAAAGCTTTCTTCTTTTTTTCTTTTCCTTCACAAGCTTTAGGCTCTGTGGATCTTGTCTAGAGGAGACTAAGGTATTTGTTAAAAAAAACCTTCATCCATTATTTTAATTTGACATCCAGCTTTAAGTTTGAAGACTTTAGTCTACCTTTTTTGGCATAAATTAATATTTTTATTCTTATGATTTCAAAATGACATTTTATGTTATTAAAAATTCCATGAAATTAAGGAGCTGTTTAATGTGTTTTTTGGCAAAGCCATATAGAGTGATGTCATCTATGTATATCAAGTTATTAATAAAATGTTTTGGTTCAACTCACCCTTTACTTAGAAGCTACACATTTTTATTTAAGAGAAGTTGTAATATATTTAGGGCTAAGCAGAACCATAATGGGCTTAAACTGCCTCCCTCAAAAACACCATGTATCATATAAGTTATTCTTGAAATTATGTCATTGGTGGTATGTTTTAAACAGAGAGCAGTATTCATGCAGATATTTAATAGATAAGATGGTAATATTGTTTAGCCTCTTTTCTAAATTTGCAGTAAATAAGCCATGAGTGTGGAATTGAGTCAAAGGCTTTGTGATAATCAATAAAGGCATTGAAATGTTATCCTAATTTTAGGGACCTTATTCAGTAATTACTGAATCAATAAGTTGCTTTAAGGAGGCAGTCAAGTGGCTCAGTGGATTGAGAGGCAGGTCTAGAAATGAGAGGTCCTACTTAAAAACTGACCTCAGACAGTTCCTAGCTGTGACCCTGAACATGTCACTTAACCTCCATTACCTAGATCTTACTGCTCTTCTGTCTTAGAACCAATACACTGTAAATAAAAATTATTACAATAAGTTGTTCTTTATATCACTTGCGTTTTTGGCACATCTTTGAAAGTGTTTATATGTTTGTGATAAAAGCTAAGGATGTTTTACATAATGATATGAACATGAAAATGACATATTTTAAAAGGTCACTAGTATTCCCATCTTTTTGTATGAGAGTGTTCTTTTAAATTCAATTCATATCTGAGAGGAAGCTGATCAAATTTTTTGTCTATTAATAGCTACAAGGGATTCAAGCTAATAAATATGGGTGTGATACAGTTCTGACACTTTCCAGTTCTGCAGAGAAACTAGAATTTCATTCACCTGCCTTGATGTGACTCTCAAGTCATTCATTATATGTGTTCAAATTTTCAGTTTCTTGTTTTATTCAAATGCATTTTTATTATTTTGAATTTTTGTGGTTGTAGATAATACTATTGCTTTTCAAATCTTTGTAGTTATGATTGTTGTTGCTGGTTATACTGATGCTGAATTTGTTTGTGCTGCTTTGATGTTTCATGTTGCCTCAATTTTTTTTACTTTAATTTCTATTTAAGGGAATTTTTCTTAATATTTTTCTTGTTTCAAGATGGTATTCCACTTTTTTCATTGTCATTATTGTTTTTAATTGGAGAATATAGCACTTAAGTTTTTGACTGCTTCTAACAGGTAGATATTGATATGATTTCCGTAAGACTTTCTGTAGTATTTTAACATCTACTCTCACATTGCTTCTTCAGTGATGGTATTTGATATCTTTATTTGGTATCCTACCTTTTCTGCTCCATTTCTTCTTATCTCAGCAAGAGCGACCACATTTCCTGATGTGTGCAAGTCTTGAAAAGTTTTCTTACTTTCTGTCAAGTACTGTGAAAAGATATGTTTTGTTCACGGTGCCCATTGAAAATGCCAGGTTTTTTCGCATTACTCTCTTTTGATAGAATTGTCCTGCTATTTTGAGACATGCCACCTAACTAAAAAATAAAGGCTTTTCAATACTCCAGCCTAAGTATTCCCATCTCCTTTTTAAAATATTCGTCATCATCTGTTTTATTATTAGGTAGCATTTCTGGAGTTTGCTTTAAATGAAGATTTTCATTGACATCGTGTTTCTCAACGTTTACCTCTTCAGATTTTGTTAATTGGCCTTGATTTTATTTTGTAGGTCTTCTAAGGATGGAGTTTTATTTTTCTTCTTATAATTATGCTCCATTCACTGGCAAAGCATTGCTATGTGACTACAAGCTGAAGATACAAGCCTCTAAGTAGCAAGCTCTGTTTCCATTTTTTATGATATAATAACTTCCTGAAAAGAAAATATTCATGTCTTCAGTTCATTTCATGCATACTCATGGTTTTATCACTTCAGATATCAGCATCTCGTGTATTAAAACATTTCCAGGAGGTAGAGTATTTGTATCTTCTATTTATTCCAATTTACCTTGCCTTTTATTATATCAGAGCACAAAAGAATGCCACACACTCCACCATCATTTATCTTGTATAAAACCAATCATCATGACATTTTCAAGC
The DNA here is from genome assembly GCF_016433145.1 of Gracilinanus agilis. Lineage (NCBI taxonomy): Eukaryota > Metazoa > Chordata > Mammalia > Didelphimorphia > Didelphidae > Gracilinanus > Gracilinanus agilis. Next base: position 120,736,618 of record NC_058131.1, on the reverse strand, counting down.
AAGTTTAATAAGCAATTCCATGCCACTTTGTCTATTTATTTTACTTTTAGTTGTAGTTTCCCACTACTAACACACTACCCAGGATCCTAACACAAACAGTGGTATCACCAGAGTGCAATTCAATAGCATTGCAGGTTTCCTGCCAACTAGTCAATAAACACTTTTTAAATGTCTACTATGTTCCAGGCACTGTGCTGAGTGCAAGGAATAGAAAGAAAGGTAAAATACAGACCTTACCCTCAGGGAACTCATAGTCTAATCATAACATGCATACAAGGGAAGCATACAAACAGCTTTGTAGAAACAAGCTATATGTAAGACAAATTGGAGATATTAAGTAGAGTCGGTGATGTTTATCACATTAACTGACATTCCCCTACTTTGCTGCTGCCTCCCTGAACATGCACATGCATGCAAACAGAAACACACACACAAATACAGCCTAGAGGATTAGTTGGACTTCTAGGAGTTATTATTAGGAATAATAGCCTTTGGTTACTCTTTTATATCTAGAATATTTCTGTGTATCACCTGGAATAACTTGGAAGTGTGGAAAACCTGGATTAACTCATAGTGCTGTTTATTGGTTAAATGCTTCCATTGGTGAAATGTCAAACCCCTTATCCTCAGCCTCTCCTTTTTTCACTCACCATTTAGAAATCCTTTTTAGTCCTTGATGAACATTTTCCCCTCCTTATACAATAATGCATTTCCCATAATAGTCCAAATAATGAAGTGATCCACAACCATGTGTTCAAGATAAGAAATGAAATAGGATGCTTCCAGGTTACTCAATCCATTATATGGTTTCTAAATAGATAATGATGATATTTTCCTGCATAAGGAACTTGTCCTTTACTTCTTTTTTCTTCTATATGGTACCTAACAAAATGCTAAACATACTGAAGGCATTCAGTAATTTCTTGTCGATTGCCTCACTATTTCCCAATAATATTTACCTTTTCTAAACAGAAATGACAATACATTGAGACATAGCAAGTCATCAAGGAATCTATTCCATTAAATACCTTGAGATAGAAAAGAGACGATATAAAACTTACATGCATCTAACTAAATGCAGAGAAGTTAGTACCAGAGAAATTTCCAGAATTGATCCTGGTATACAATAAGGTCATAATAAATTTTTGTTGATTGAATGATTGTCTGATAACATGGTTTTTTGGAAAGAACATAAGCCTTGGGTTCAGGAAACTTGGGTTCTAGTTCTTAACACCCACACTGAGCTGCTGTGGGAGCTTGAGAAAATCTTGACACTCCTTTCTCTCAGCTTTACCACCTTTTAAATGTCTCATACATTGTAAGGATCAAAAGAGACAACACATGTGAACATATCTCAAGGAGAGTAAAGTACTATGTAAATATATATTACTATGAAGTTTCTGTACTTTAAGAAGCCAATTTAGATCATTCAGGTTTTAACATGTAGTTTTCTTTGGAGCTGGGAAATATTTTGGCTCTTTACACTCTGCATTCCCCAGAAAAGTGCCAGCAACCTCCTTGCCATCTGGCAATGTGGCCATTACCAGAATAAGATGCTTATGTCATTGGCCTTCAAGTCACATCCTATTTGTATTTTTGTCCCATCTAGAAACTATTGAGCATTATGAAGGATTACTAAGAATAGACCATAGTCTCTGATTCTTGGAGCTTTTGTCCCTTCCAATGGAGCATTCTTATCCTCTCAGTTCCTTGCTACTGGCATCACTACTCATCTTTCCTCTCAAATGGCAATACATTTCCTACCCATTAACCCAAGAAGTGAAGTGATCCATGTTTATGTCTTCATGATACCATTCTCTAAAAAAGGAAAATTCAAGTTTTAGGATAGGTTTCATTTCTCCTAGACTAATATAGAGAGTGAGTATCACAATGATGTCAACTCAGAAGAGAATAATTTTTATGGAACCATACACCAAAAACATGGTGACACATTACTACCACATACACAACACACACACACACACACACACACACACACACACAGACAGACATACACATGTCAGTTAATTTTAAGTTCACCAGATTGGAGGGTGAAGAGGGATTAATAAAATTTATAAACTAGAACTCATAATTCTTAGAGAAGATTAAATTAACAAGGTCAAAAATCTAAACCTAGAAGGACTCTTGGGGGGGGGGGGAAGATCTAGTGCAAATGTCTCATTTTAGATATAAAGAAGGAAGCTAAGGCATAAAGAGTTTAAGAAACTTATCCAAAATCATAGTTATAATTGTCAGAGAAAGGATTTGAACCTCCATCTTCTACTCCAAATCCAGTGGTCCTTCCATCATACCTTGCAGCAGCTCAGAAAACACTTATGAAGCATCAGTTACATTCAAAACATTGTACTAATTTATAGAAAGAGAAAAATACAGAGCCTATATACAAAGCATCATACAGACCTTGCTTTCAAGAAGCTCAGATGCTAATAGCAGAGAAAAAATACATATATAGTTATCATTACTGATATATCAATATTGTTGTTCAGTCATTTTTAGTTATGTCTGCCTCTCTATGACCCCTTTAGGAATTTTCTTGGCAAAGATATTGGAGTAGATTACCATTTACTTCTCCAACTCATTTTATACATGAGGAACTGAGATAAGCAGGGTTAAATGACTTGCCTAGGGTCACACAACTTATAAAAAGTAAGGCCATATTTGAACTCATGAAGATAGTCTTCCTGATACTAAGCCCAGTGCTTTATACACCATATTGTTAAGCTGCCTAGTAGAGAGAGAGAGAGAGAGAGAGAGAGAGAGAGAGAGAGAGAGAGAGA
>NC_058131.1:120646769-120721925 GCF_016433145.1 Gracilinanus agilis | reverse complement strand
GCCAGGGAAAAGAACAAATCTTTAGAATGGACTTGAATAGTCTTTCTATTCAATCTTAATCTTTTAAATGTTACTAAATTGCTCTCTATAGGGAAATGACAGCAGATATGAACTTTAAATTGAGTCTACCCTAGAAAACAGAACTTTCAGGGCAAAGAAAAAAAGTTTTTATTCAGGAAGGAGCTACATATTCCAATCCTTGTCCCCTGTCATTATTTAAATAATACAAAGTGCTAGTTCTGAGATCATGGATCATAAGAACTCTCCTCTTGACTTTGGGGTGAGAACTACAGAAATTCATTCATTCATTTCATTCCACAATATTTATTGAACATCTACTAGGTAGAAGTTATGATCCTAAATACCATGCAGGGGACAGAAGAACAGATAACTAAAGTGGTCCTTGCCCTTAAGGGGATTATAATGTAGTAATGTAGAGATATAATACACAGACGAAATTCAAAGTAGGCTTGAACTATTTATGAAGAGAATTAAGGTTATTCAAGGGAAGTAGACATGCCATTTGGAATGGAGAAAAAGTAGTCAGAAAGTCTTCTTGGAAGAAGTTCATTTGAATTGGGCCTTGATGAACAGAGATTTTTACAGGTGGAGATGTTAAGGAAATAAATCTAAATGAAAGGAATGGCATGGACATGGAACAAAGAATTGTGAGAAAGTCCTGAGGATGAAGACAGCTACAATTTGTCTACAGGATGAAGTACTTGTAAGGAAACTGCCATAGATAAGCCTAAAAAAGGAACCTGAAAAGGGTGAGTGGAGCAAACAATGAGACTGATCTGACAGTAGCATAGAGGATGAATTGGATAAGGAAGAAACTGAAAGCAGGAAGGCCAATCAGAAGACTGTTACAAAAGTACAGGGCATAGCTAATGGAGAAGGACCAGGTGACAGTGGAAATGGAAAGAAAGAATTACATGTGATTTTTTTAAAGACCGAATATTCCTAATTTCAGCCAGGCTGGAAGGACAGGGGCTATTCCTGGACCAAATTGGGATCAAATGAGATATTTGTAAAGTCCTTAGCATAGTGCCTGATACATAGTAGGCACTTAATAAATTTCCTTACTTTTTCCCTTGACCTCCTTAATTTCCAAAGCCAGGCTAGTTTGTCCCTCTTTAGGTGATCTGACTGATGCCTCCCCACTCACAAGGTCTCATCATATTGATGCCAAACAGAGTGATCACCCAATTGGATAAGCCCACTACATCTCAGAACACTCAAGCTCAAGAAACTTCACATTCTCAGTTTCATTGGTAGTTGGGATTACAGGTAAGTGTCATCATGCCCAGCTTACATAATTATTTTAAAAACAATACTGGTTGGATCCACCATAAGTGGATTTATTTTTATTTTTATTTCTTATTCTTCCAGGATCTTAACCTGCAGTATATTTTTAAGCAGATATTATTTTCTTCAATGCTTCATTTCAGATAAACCTGACTCATTAATTGGGCATTGTTTTCTCCCTCCATCCCTGACCATCACTACAAGATGTCTTTATTTGGTTGAAGGCTAAGGTTGAAGTGGGGAGGTTACCATGAGCAAAATATATGAGAAAAGGGGAGTTCCTAAAGTGGGGCCATGTGATCTTAAAAGCAGATTTTCCTAGTCAAAGAAATTATCCAACAAAAAATTGGAAGTTACTTGCTAAATACCTCTTGAAATCTGTAATTTAGTTCACAATATCTTAACAGATTAAGTTAATGCAAATAGCAGATGTATTTTGTAGCAACAAGACAAATGTTCTGCAGAATTAAAGTTATTCATGTGTAGTCACACTGGGAATATTTGCATGATATTTTACTAATTGCTCCAAAATCTGACTCGTAGCAAATAAACAAATGGGGGAAAAAATAAACCATCAAAAATTAGCCCCAGGCCTCTCTGTTTCTCTTTTAAACTCCCAATGTCTTTCTTCAACCACTCAACTTTTTTCTTGGGAAGCTTGATGTTATTTCCCAGTCTCCCAATCACTCTTCTCAGACCCATTATCCTTCTGCAGACACTCACAGTTTTCCCCTGGTAACCAGATTTCTTCCAAAAGCACTCTATTTTTTTCTCTCTCCTGGAGTCCCAGTGCCTTTCTTCAGACTTCAAATCTGTCTGCTGCAGTTTCCTAAAGAAAGGCACTTATTGAGAAGTTGTGTTTGCACTCCTTGAGAACAGTTTAGGTTTGTCAGATTTTCTTAAAACATTTTCAAAAAAAAATTGCTTTGCTGCTCTTGGTATGTTGGAAGTGCAACTCTTACTTGGTGTGGGATTATACACATTATAAAACAGAAAACAAAGCAACAATGAAAAGACCTAAATAAAATGAGGAATATGGAGAGATGTACAAATCTGTCCTTGGGATTTCAAGTCACCAGAGTTAAAATATATCATTAGTAGATGGAAAAGGAGCTTTTAAAGAAAAATCTGTCATGGAAATGTGTTCATTTTAGTGAAACTCAGTGAAAAGGGATTCAATTTAATTCGATAAACCAACATTTATCAAGCATATATCATATACTGGATATTGTGCTCAGTGTTGGTGAGTGTGAATCAGAGCACCCAGGAACAACAATCCCATTTCTTCAAAAAGGGATTTTACATACAGCTTGTTGGTCAGCTACTCAACTAAATGGACAACTTAGGATACTGGATTCGCAATAACAATACAAGGATTGTGGCTTAACATGTCATTAATTAGTTTATTGCCTTAGACAAATGCCAAATTCTCTTTGCCTTAATTTCCTTATATGACAAATAGAGAGCATAGGTGCCCTACCTAGTTCACAGGGTTGTCATTGGGATCAAATGAAATGATGTATATGAAGGTGCTTTGAAACATATAAAACATTTTATAAGCATAGATTTGGAACTGAAAGGAACCTTAGAGATCACCTGCTTCCAATTCCCCAACATTTTAAAACCTCCCTCACTCCATTTCTGTTTCTTGATTGCTCTCATTCCTTGAACAAGACAGAAGTAATTAACTCTTCATTCTGGTGAGATGGTCTTACTATAATGTTTCTCTCTCTCTCTCTCTCTCTCTATATATATATATATATATATATATATATATATGTATGTATGTATGTATGTATGTATATATATATATACACTCACAAGATAACCAGAGATTATCATCTTACCTACAAATGTGAAATGTGACCTAAGAATCTCTGAGCCTCACTACTGTAATCTTCCTTCTTCTAGACCTTTCCATCAACTCTATAGTTCAACTTCTTTTATGTGTTGCACCCCTAAGTTAAAATGAGCTACCACAGTAAGTACATAATAATGGTTTTTGATTCATCCATTCAAAGATATCATTGCAATAGGAACTAGAGATACAAAGATTAATATTATTCATTTATCTTAACAAAAAAAGCCTCTTTCCCCAAAAAGCTTATATTCTGCTGAAAAAAGTACAAAAGATATATGGGCAAATATAAGATAGGAATCAAAGAGAACAGATGTGAGATCCAGTCAAATTGTACTAGCAATATTTGAGAAGGAAGGAAACATTGATAAGGTTATTCCTTCTACTTTCTTGCCCCTTCCCCTCAGTTTTAACCAAGGGTCAAAAACTTTTATCCACTTTTTCAATAACACAGTGAGGATCTCCTACAAAGGTTATCTAAAATTAAGTATGTAAACATTAATCTTTTTCTTCAACCTTATCATCAATCCCATTCACCAAGCTAATTTACCTTCTTTAGTGTCCAACGTTCCGCTCATAACAGACATCCTATCTCTGAGTCAGTTGTCTTTGTTCTCACAGGTCTGAGTATTCTCCAAAACAGCACCATTTCTCTCTGACTTTGAATCTAAAACTAGAAGGCTTGCACTTTAGCCTGGAGAAGAAGAGACTGAGAGAGTACATGATGGTTTTATTTAAGTATGCAAACATGTGGAAAAAGGAAAAGGCATGTTATGTTTAACCAAAGGGGCAAAAAAAGGAGCAATTAATATATTAATATGAAAGAAATTTTAAGCAATTAATATATTTCCAATTGTTTAAATATTACTTATTTGTGTGGAAAATGTTTTTAATTGTATTTATATTATTCCTGTTTGTTTTGGCAAGTAGATTCCCAGGTATTTTATATTGTCAAGATTTATTTTAAATAGAATTTCTCTTTCAATTTCTTGGTGGTGGACTTTGTTGGTAATATATAGAAATGCCAATGAGTTATGTGGGCTTATATTATATCTTGCATCTTTGCTAAAGTTATTAATTAGTTCAACTAGTTTTTAGTTAATTTTCTACAATTAAGTATAACAAGATATCATCTGCAAAGAGTTATATTTTCCTGACTGCCTACTTTAATTCCTTCAATTTTTTTTCTTTTCTTACTTCTGGCATTTATAGTAAAACATTAAATAATAGTGGTGATAATGGATATCCTTGTTTCATCCCTGATCTTATTAGGAAGGCTTCCAACTTATTCTCATTGAAAATGATACTTTAGAGAGATACTATTTATAGTTATAAGGAAATATCAATTTATTCTTATGTTTTCTATAGTTTGTAATAGGAATGGATATTGTATTTTGTCAAGGGCTTTTTCTGCTTCTATTGAGATAATCACATGATTTCTGTTAGTTTGGTTATTTATATGGTCAATTATGTTGATAGTTTTCCTAATATTAAACCAGGCCTGCATATCTGGTATAAATCCCACCTGGTCAAAGTGAATGATCCTTCCAATACATTGCTGTAGGCTCCTTGCTAGTATTTATTTAAAATTTTTGCAAGGCTATTCATTAAAGAAATTAGTCTATAATTTTCTTTCTCTGATTTTGCTCTTACTGGCTTAGGTATCAGCCCCATATTTGTGTCAAAAAAAAAAGAATTTGTTAGGACTCCTTCTTTGCCTATTTTCCCAAATAGTTTATATAGTTTGGGGATTAATTGTTCTTTAAATGTTGATCAGATTCACTTGTGGATCCAGCAAGTGATGAGATTTTTTTTTCTTTGGGAGTTCTTTGATGTCTAGGTCAATTTCTTTTTTCTGAGATGGCATTATTTAAGTATTTTATTTCTTCTTTTGTTAATCCAAGAAATTTATATTTTTAAAATATTCATCTACTTAAATTAGATTGTCAAATATATTGGCAGGTAATTGGGCAGAATAGCCCTTAAACTTCCCATAAAACAGAGCCTACCTATAATTAGATAGGAAGAATGAGCAAATAACAAAAAAACATCTAACTCTAAAGAATTTTAATGGAGACGAACAGCAAGGTACAGACAAAGAAGGAGAAAGCAAAAGCAAAGAAAACAACACACAAAGTCCAAAAGAAACTTCAGTTCTTCCTGGATGCTATTTTGAGCTTATTTTCTGGGATTTTACCAGTTTCAATTCTTGAAGGCTGATGTGATGGTCTGAGGGCTGACAGCTCTGAGAGCCCCCTCCCCCTGCTGATTCAATTGATCCTTCAGATGCTGATAGTTTAAAGACTTGATTCAGGCTTTGGTGTAAGCTTTAGGTCTCACTCTGAACTTTATCAGGTCAGGGGCTGATCAAATTCTAGCATCAGGCATAGGCTCAATTTTTTGGTTTCATTGGGTACTTGATCCAATCAGGTACACACTTGATTGCCCTGTCCTTGTGCTCTGCCCTTATTTTGGGGCAATAAGATGGGGGGAGCACCCCTGTAAACTATGTCCTCACCCCAAATTGTGAACTATGTCCTCATCCCAAGTCAGGCTGGAATTTCAAGGGCACGATCTCAGGATCTGAATGTTGGCTTGAGCATAGGTTCTAAATCTGTGACAGTATGTATGGGGTGAGGGGTGTGTGGCTTGTTCTTCCCTCCTTGCTACAGCCTCTTGCTGGCTCTGCTCTCCTCTTATTCCAGTGCCCCAGATGTTCTCTGCCTACCTTCTCAGTTTTTCTTTTCCTAAAAGTTGTTTCTCTGTCTCTTTATTGATTCTTTCACTCCTGTATTCATTTTTGTGGTGATATTTTCATCTTTGTTAGAAAGGATTCTTGTGGTTACAGGGAGCAACTCTGGTTCACTCCTCCATCTTAGCTCCACTCCTGGAAGTCTCTTCTAGTCTCCACATTTTTAAAGGAGAAATTAAATGTGCTTCACAAGGAACTAGAAAGTAAAACTATACTATTGGGAGACCTCAACCTTCTCCTCTCAGAGATAGATAAATCTAGGCAAAAAAAAAAAAGAAAAGAAAAAGAAAAAGAAAAAATAAGTAAATAAAGTGAATGGAATTTTAGAAAAGTTAGATTTGATAGATCATTGGAGAATACTGAATGAAGATAGGAAAGAATATATTTTCTTTTCAGCAGTAGTCCACAACTTAAACAAAAAGTAACCATGTGTTAGTGCATAAAAACTTCAGAATCAAATACAGAAAAGTAGAAATAATAAATATATCCTTTTCAGATCAAATGCAATAAAATTATATTCTTTAAGGACCAAGAAAAGACAATTTAAAAATTAATTGGAAATTAAATAATCTAATTCTAAAAAAGGAGTGGATCAGAGAAAAAATTTAGAATCAGTGATTTCATCAAAGATACTGACAATGAGGAGACAATATATCAAAATTTATGGGATACAGCCAAAATAGTACTTAGGGGAAAATTTATGTCCCTAAATGTCTGTATGAGTAAAATAGAGAAAAAGTAGATCAATGAATTGGACATGCAACTAAAAAATTGGAAAGAGAACAAATTAAAAATCCCCAATTAAAGACTATATTGGAAATCCTAAAAATCAAAGGGGAAATGAATAAAACTGAAAGTAAGAAGACCATCAAACTAGTGAAAATTTCTTTAGAGTTAGATGCTTTTTTTGTTGTTTGCTCATTTTTTCCTATCTAATTATAAGTAGTCTCCATTTCATTGGAAGTTGGGGTCCAAAAGAAAAATATGGTTTGGACACAGATTCTAGAAGAGCTCAGAAAAGACTTCAAAAACAAATTAAGAGAGGCAGAAGAAAAGTGGGGAAGAGAAGTGAAAGTGATTGAAGGAGAAAGGAAAGTGATGAAAAGAGAAAAGGAAAGTGATAGAAGAAGAAATTGATAGAGGAAGACCAGGCCTTAAAAATCAGAATTGATCATCTAGAAACTAATGATTTCATGAGAAATCAAAAAACAATAAAGCAGAATCAAAAATGAAAAAATCATTTTTCATAAGGAAATCATGAAATAATGTATTGAAAAAAACTGACCTAAAAATAGTTCCAGGAAAGAATTTGAGAATTATTGGACTATCTGAAAGCCATGATCAAGAAAAAGCCTTGGGCATCATATTACAAAATTAAATAAATAAAATGTTATTTTCTTCTTCAAGTGTTGTCATTTCCCTTTCTCATTTTTCATCTGCCTCTCTTATTTGATTTTTGAAATTCTTGTTAAGCTCTTCCAGAGACTGAAACTAATTCCCATTTTACTTTGAAGTTCTTTGTGTAGCTGGGACACATCTCTGAGCCTGTGCCTTGCTCTTCTTTGACACCATAATGATTTTCTATGGTTATATGTTTTGTTTTGTTTTTTGTTTCTGATTGCTCATTTTCATAGTCTTTTTTTTTTACTTTTATTTCCATCACAAAGGTGGACTCTGTTCTCAGGACTGAGAGAGCACTCTTAAACTAGTTTTTCCTTGTTGCCATGCTCAGGTCAAGTTCTGAGATTTTGCAAGTTTCAATTCTTCCAATGTAGTATGATGGTCTATGGCCTGGGAACTCTGAAAGCTATCTCCCCAAACTGATTCAGTCTCCTTCAGGTGCTACTGATGGTTTACAGAGCTCAGAGCACTGTAAGCTACCTAGTACTGGGGCTCAGGAGCTCACCTTAAGCCTGGGAAGGGGCTCTAGCCCTCACTCTGTGTTTATACTGGTCAGGTACACTATGGGCTGCCTTGTCCTGGGTTTCAGATCCTCATTACATTTTGTGCAGGGGCTCTAGACTTCCCCTTATGCTTGTATCCTCTAGGTATACTGTGGTCTGCCCTACTAGGGGCTTAGAGGCTCACTGAAGGTTTGGACAGGGACTCCAAATTCAGTCTGGGACTATACCAACCAGGGCCACAGTAGAATACCTTGCACTGAGGCTTGAGGCCTAACATCAGGCTTGTACTAGAGCTTGGAACCTTAAGGGGTGGTCATGGAATGTTCTGCTATTGATTTAGGCAGGGTCTCTGAGTCTCAAAGTTGACTTGGGCTCAGAACCTGAAGCGGTAGGGTGGGATGGTGTGATTTGCTGTTGGCTTGCACTGGTGCTTCTTGGTGTGGTAGCATTGCAGGCTATGCTTCCCTATCATCCCAGTGAAAAAGATCCTTTCTGCCTACCTATTAAGTTGTTTTCTGCAGGAAGGCTGCGTCATTCCATCTCTTTGTTGGTTCTGTTACTCTGGTATTTGTTTTCAAGCATTATTTTAAGGTTGATTGGAGAGTATTCTCAGAGTGTTTTGAGCTTTCCGTGCCTTTACTCTGCCATCTTGACTCTGTTTCTTTTAGTCATAAGTCTTCTGAATAGGGAGGAATTCCCGCTGGAAATTGTGGAGTTTGCCTGGACAATATGTTAATGTTTCCTTCCCACTAACATAATAATATCACCAAAAAGGGAGTTTCATTCAAACTAATAGTGGTATGAATATCCTGGCCCACAAATAACATTCTTGAAGCCAAATCACAGCATTGAGCACAGAGAGAGTATATTTTTTTCTTTTGGAAAAGAACTCAAAGTAGTATTCTTTTAGGAAGCATAAATTGTATTGCTGGAAGTAATAGCAATCTCTTTAACAATATCCCCAAGGAATTACTCCCCTCTATTTTGTTAAGTGCTGTTTTTATAGACCTCTACAGTCTACCTCTTCCTTGACAACATGGACCAGAGTTCTCCAAATTTAGAGGGGTCAGTTATACATAGCTGGTGGAAGTAGAGACCCTAATAAGGAAATGTCTCATTTTTATCATTATGGCTATATGGCCCCAATGCCATTATTAGAAATACCTACTTGATTGGTCTACCTTTCTTACCAAAAGTATTAATTTAATAACCTCATTCTCTTGGGTTATTTCGTCCATGGTCTTCAAATTGCTTCAATTAAACAAGTGTTTAAAGGTGCTTGTGAAGGACTTATTATATATTTTGACATAGATAAGAAGAAACAGAATGTAGGCAAAATATAATTTTTACCCTCAGAATGATTACCATTTAATTGAGGGTGGGGTGAATAAAATCGTAGTTCACATTTATTTGATATTTTGTTTTTTTAATGCTTTCCTCAAAACAACCCTGTAAAGTAGGCTATACATATAATATTGCCACTCTATCTTACAGAGGACTGAATGGCAAGCAAATTACTCATGGTTATAAGAATGGAAAAATAGGATTGGGAATGAGAATCTAGACTAATATAACTTTTAAGAATTTCCAAACTATTAAAGGGAAGCTGAATGGAGCTTTAGTGTAAACCCACATCAGCCTTCAGTTTACAATTATTTTTAAAAACACACTGCAGGGGCAGCTGGGTAGCTCAGTGGAGTGAGAGTCAGGCCTAGAGACAGGAGGTCCTAGGTTCAAACCCGGCCTCAGCCACTTCCCAGCTGTGTGACCCTGGGCAAGTCACTTGACCCCCATTGCCCACCCTTACCAATCTTCCACCTATGAGACAATACACAGAAGTACAAGGGTTTAAAAAAAAAAAAGAAAAAAAAACACACTGCATATCCAAGTGTTGATACTAAATACATACGAACATGTTGATACTGTTATTAACAAAATGCTCATAATAATACATACAATGATTCATTTGCTATAGCAAGTGTCTTTCAGGAGTCTCATTCTGCAGAAATAATAATCGGCTTATAAACTGATTGTGAATTATGGAATGAATCAGCCTAGGTTTAGAGTCAGGAACTTGGACTCAAATCTTATGTCCTTGTGGGACTGAGTTTCCTCATCTGTAAAATGAGGGTGTTGTGCTTGATTTCCTTAAATATTCCAAATCTATGATTCTAGATTATAACCCCTGTTTCAAAGCCCATCAGTATGGTACTATCTCCTTGAGCTGACATCAATATTCCATACTTGACTGAGAAACAGGAAAGAGTTAGCAAGAGCAGGTGAGAGCTTCAAGCTTTTCATTCTTCTCTGAATTCTCTTCAAGTTTCCCAGTCTCTCCAGGGAAACCGAAGGGCTCTTCTTTCTCCTACTCTCACCAACTCTCCCCCACCCCTCAAGGAGTCTTGGGACATTGATCTCTAGCAATAAGAAGAGAATCCAAGACCAATGGGCTTTGGTACTGGGATTACAACATTATCCTGAGAAATATCACCTATAATTAGAAATTTAAATGGTCACCTTTGGGAAGTGAAAGAAGGCTCTAGAATTAAGAGGAATTGAGAAACACTTCCTATAAAAGGTGGGCTTTTAGATGAACTTGAAGGAAGTCAGGAAAGCCAGGAGGAACAGTCATTAAAATGCCCTTGGGGTGGGAGTAGGAGGGTAAGGTAGAAGGTGGAGCAAAGAATTAGATTATAGAGAGTTCTGAATACCAAATAGGACTTTATGCTTGATCCTGGAGATGGTAGGGAGACACTAGAGTTTATAGATTAGTAGGAATGACATCGTCAAACTTGAACTTTAGGAAAATCACTTTAACAGCTGAAAAGAAAATAGACTCGAAGTAAGGAAAAATTTGTGGCAGGCAGGCCTGCTAACAGACTATTGCAATAATCTAAGTATGAACACATGAGGACCTGCAACAGGGTGGTGGCAGCATCAGAAGAGAGAAGAGGGCATATTCAAAAGAACTTACAAAGGTAAAATCAACAGAGCCTGGCAATGGGAAATGGAGAGGGTGAGAAAAGGAGGACTAGGCTTCAAGCCAGGGATAATGATAAGTTGATCAAGCCTTCAAGAGTAATAGAGAGATTTGGGAGTGGGTAGGGAAGGGATAGGAAGAACACATATATAATGCCTGCTATGTGCAAGTGCTTTCAATGATAAGTGCTTTCAGAAATATTTCATATGATCTTCACAACAATGCTGTAAGGTAGTGCTACTATTATTCCAATTCTACAGTTGAGGAAACTGAAGCTAACAGAAATTAAATGACTTGCTCAAGATCACACAGATAGAAAGTGACTGAGACCAAATTTGAACTCCGGTTTTCCTGACATCAGGATTAGAATTCTCTTCACTGCACTTCCAGCTGCCTCCAAATTGTTGGAAGAATGGTTGGGGTGTAAGTTTTGGATATGTTCAATTTAAGATATTTATAGAATATCTAATTCTAGAGGTCTAATAGACAGTTAGAATGTAAGATTCTTGAAAGCAAGAGCTGTTGGTTGACTTTTATTTTTATATCCCCAGGGCTTAGCATAGTGTCTGACATATAGTAGACACTTAATAAGTGTTTGTAGATTGAAGGATGAGAGACTGGAGTTCAGCAGAGAGGAAAGAGAGTTTTTAAAAATGCCTCTTGGAAAGAATGATAAGTTAATAAACTAGAGTTTTCTGACAAAACCACAGAATTGTCAGAAAGCTGTCTTCAAGCATTTGAGTTAATATCAGTGAAAAGGGGATTAGACCTACTTGGCTCCAGAAGGAAGATTTATTAGTAATGAGTGAAAGCAGCAAATTTAGGCTTGAGATGGAAGTGGAGTGGTGGGGAACAGACGGATTTGTGAACAGTGAGAGCTGTCCAAAAGTAGAATGGGTTGCCTCAGGAGATAATGTGTTCCCCTTCATTGAAGGGCTCTAAACAAAAGCTAGAGGGCCACTTCAGATAAGTTGTTAAAAGGAATCTTAATCATATGTGGACTGGACTATGTGGTCTCTAGGGTCCCTCATATCTTTGAGATTTCATTATTATTCCATATCCTTATCTAACTTCCATCTCTTACCAAACTACATCATGGTACCAATTATATGAAAACATTAGACACCAAAGACAACCTGGCCAGTAATATCATGTTAATCCTTAAAAGATTAGCAGATTTTTAGTGGAGAGAATGAATAGATGGCTGACTGATTAGTACTGGAATGGGAAAAGGATTAGGATTGCAGAGTTACATTTATTTACTGAGATAGTCTTTTTTTTTTCTTGAGGAAGTCAGCAGCCAAGGAAGAAGACATGTTATATTAAAAGGAGATCAAGCCCTGTGAAACTGCTGATTACAGTATCAGTTGAAAGATGACTAGTATGATACTCTGAATTCCGGTCCAGGGTGTGTAAGCTAGAGTAGATGTAAGAATCAGAGTCTGGACTGATGACTCAGTTGGGAGTGGGATTAGCCAACTGACAATAAATAAAAGTGAGGTCTTGACAATGTGCAGAATGCTAAACCTTTTTCAAGACAGTTCAATCCAAATTCAACAAAAATATATCAAGTTCCTATCCTGCACAAGACACTTTTTTTGAGCAATGGTGGGGGGGAAAAAGCAAAACTGTCCCTTCTTTTGAGAAACATACAATGATTCCTCTTTCTTCCCCCTTCAATCAAAGACACAGAATGTACACTAATAAGCATAATACACAGTAATGTTTAAAAGAGGAGAGCAATAGCAATTAGGAGAATCATGGATGGCCCAAAATTGAATAAACCAAGATACTTTTTGGCTGAGGGAAATGTTATTATAAATAGAATGAAAAATAAATTTGTCATCCAAATGGACAAAATTTTTAAGATACCTTAGACTTTAGAGATCTTGAAAAAATATATGAAAAGATGCACATTTACACAATGGTTCAAAAGACATTTTCTGGTGCTTTGCCTCAGTGTCCTTCAAAAAAGAGAGACCCTATCTTAAATTATCTCTCAGAATATACAATAAAACAATAGCTTTGTCTCTTCTTCCCATTTCCATCTGCTACTGCTAACAGAATTGTCTTAAGTGAAAAGAAAGCAAAACCAAAAATCTATAGATTAATTTTTTGATCTTTCAACAAACTGATGAGCACTATGTGCAATGGCCTGGCAGACAACCAGTCCATACCTTCTCATCTTGTATGAGACTTCTCCACATTTTCTCATATCTTCCACACCTTTCTACCCCAACTTATTGCTAAGAACCTTCTTCTAAATTCCTCAAAATTGTATAGATACTGATCATAACGATTGTCTATCAATTATCTCATTTTCTCTATTTGATTGGCTCATAACTTTTTCTTGAGAAATGTCTTTCTGATATTATCGTTTAAGTCACTTCTCTCCAATTTTCAATTAGTAATATGTTGCAACCTCCTTCCACCCATTTCCCTTTCAGTGACCCATTGGAATGACAGCTCTGGTTTTGACAAACCTGAGTGATAAATCCAGTTCTTTAGAAAGTGTCAGAAAACCAAACCTGAAGCCTAATAGAGATATCCAAAATTCTCCTGTTGGTAACATTTACTTTTATGATGCATAGCATCCATCCACAGAGAAAGGCAAAGATATAATTCTACCACTGGACAAAGTCAATGGATGACCCATGTTTGACACTCAGTCTAACTTGTTAAGTCCAACACACAAAAACTGAAGATTAACCACTCATCTCAAGGACTCAAAAGTTACAGCACTGACTTCTCAAGCACATATCATGCTTCCATGAATGGATCCAAGTCTTTCAGTGAGCTTCAAGTTAATATGACAAAAGGTACGTATACAAAAAACATTGACAATCCTCGGTGCAATAAACACAACCACCTCTGGTTATGTTTCTCTAAAATTCTCTAAGTTGTGAGGAAGGATGGAGAAAGCAAGGGTAGGTGGTTTTATGTTTTTCCTTTACCAAGAGGAAGCCAGTGTGGAGTTTTTTAATGGGCTGATTCATTCTTTCCATTCTCCAATCATGGAAAGTGTTCACTCATAAGTACCGTGTTGAAAATTGGTCCTAATAATGGAAGGAAAAAATTTTGTATATCCTCTCAGGAAGGATAAACACAATGATTTCTTTCAGTGGACCCAAAATGGACCAAGAACACAAATTATCCCAGGGTGCTAATTGTTCTTAACTTATATACCATATCTGGTTCTTAATCTCTTAAAATGTTATATAAGATATTAAACTCTTTACTTAATTTTGAGATTAAATAATAGCCACAGTTAACTGGAGGCATCACTACAATGCTTAAAGATTATTGTTGATACTCCAGAGCTTTTATTAACTCTCTTCCATTCTCTTATGTACTTATCATCTCTCTATTCTGGTTCTATATGACCTTTAATTTGCTGAGGACATTGTGTTTCATCAAATATATTAATAACCCTTATGTAGTAACTGTATTTAATGACAAAATTAAAGCACTTTCTGCATAATTTTTAAATGTGTTTTCCACCCTTTCCTCTTTGAATAACCCACAACTCTAGTTCTTCTGAGATTGTGGCTTTCTATGACTCAAAGTGAGACATCATCACCAGAGGAATCTTAGTATTAAAAAACTATTTTAAAAAACTCTATTTTCTAATGTAGCTTGGGGTATAGAATAGCATTGTATGATTTTCCAATGGCAAGTCAGTCCACTGTTGTTCTTCAATTCTATTCTGGGCCAATTTCAAAGTCCTTTGATCATGACCATCCAGTATATCTTGGCTGCCCTTCCAACTTTAGATCAGTCTAGACAAGAGGCATGCTTGACTCAGATGGTTTTAGTTGGGTGGGTAGAGTTAGAGTTAAAACTTTCCTTTCTTTTCTCATTTTAACTGATATATTTTCTCATCACTCACATGTTATTACTATTTTATTTTTTACATTGCTATCATTTACAAAAAATATTCACTTCTTCTTTATGAGAGGTCACTTTTAATTATGTAAAACTAATAATACACTGACCATATGAAAATACGTGTGACATTTCACATTTATAACACCACTCATCTCTCTGTTTTTTAAAGCTAAAAAGGTTTTGTGTATGGGACCAGTTGACAGGTTGTGTCTGTAATCAAGAACAAGCCCAATTAAGTTTGGAGAAGCTCATCAGTAGAAGGTTTGCCTC
The DNA here is from genome assembly GCF_016433145.1 of Gracilinanus agilis. Taxonomy (NCBI): domain Eukaryota; kingdom Metazoa; phylum Chordata; class Mammalia; order Didelphimorphia; family Didelphidae; genus Gracilinanus; species Gracilinanus agilis. The sequence continues at coordinate 120,706,965 of NC_058131.1, read as the reverse complement.
TTGGAAACAAATCTTTAGGACTCAGAAGTTCCAAACTAGTGAAATATGGAGTATTTGAGATGTACTTCTATGGAGGCAATATGCACACCAATGAAATCATGTTGAATTACAAAAATCTGAACACTGGCCTTTTTTTTATCTATTCATTGAAATGGATGTCTTTTCTCTCTGGCTGGAATCTTGCATATTTAGAGATGGTGCTATGGGCTATGATTCTTGAAGTCTATATAAGTGTGACCCAGTTATTAGACACTGCACAGATGATCTATCACTGTTATGATTGATGCCTCTTTCATCTCAAACTGTCCACTGACCTTACTGAAGATTGAATCGCTTCATTTCTGATTTACTGGAGAGCAATGCAACAAGGAGGGTGATGTAGCATTTGGCCAGCAATGACTCCTTTGAATCCTTAGAATTCTGACTCACTGGCAGCAAAGTTAAGAGCAGCCCTAGACTTTAGGGAAAGTAGTAAGTGTTCATAGATTACACCAATGTTCCTTAGCATATATTTAGTAAATGTGCTGCTTTTTAAATTTAATTAAATCTCTCATTTGTTTTATAACAGACTCTAGAATGGGAACTAGGAGTAGGCAAAGTAGGCAATTACTTAGGAAACAACTTGCAAAAGGGTATAGATAGAAGAAGTACCAAGGATTTAATAACAACATTTTTAATGTTAGAGAAACCCTCCCTCCATAGAGCACAACTATTTATTTTGTTCTGTGTTATTGACTCTCATTGTAGTAAAGTTTCAAAGCCTCCAATTGACAGGAATACACAGAGGATACCATTTTCGAACGTTTTCCTGGCATACAAAGGCCCTTTACCCTGAGTCTGAGATATAAAGCTAGCCTGTATACCTGGCAAAATCCTTGTTGTGAAAAGGTATTATATATATTATAATAAGAATGCACTGGCCCAATTTCAATCCTTGTTGTGAAAAGGCATTTTATATATATATATATATACATATNATTCCTTTCCATATGAATGGGAACTAGAAGCAGACAAAGTGCAAGAATAGGGGTGCTGATACTGCAGTTGTACCCCCATATCTACTATTTGGTAATCCACTGATTCAATTACCCATGGTTAATAGTAGGTTCATTTATATCTGCTGTATTAGCCATCCACAGTAGATCTTGGAACATATCCTCCATGGGTACTGGAAGTCCTACTGGACCATATTGCATTTTTTAATAATTCAGAGACACATCACGGTTCTACTAATTAGATAAGAATCATTGTAAAATCACACAAAGAAGAAAAACCCTTTCAAAGATCATCTTGCCAAGTTCCACACATCCAGGCAGCACTAAAACCTACCTCCCCAAAGGAACTCAAAAATAAAAAGAAGATAAGAAGGTACTAAATGCAACCTAGTGTCTAGTCAGACAGTGTCAACCCGCTGTGACCTGAATGAGAGAAAGGCTTTGGTCAACTGACTTTTCTATTTCTTCATATGAAAGCTAAATAGAAGTCAGATATCTGGCTGTAATGAAAGCCAGAGGCTACAGACTCCAGAGCAAGACAATGAAAAGAAGTAAGCGGCACATGAACTCTTACAAAGGAGAGCTCCAGCTTCCAAATGCCTACGGTTTTCCATTGGCCCTAATACCCTTCCTCCATTACTGAGTTTCTTTCATGGCCCACTTCCCATTGGACAAATCACTATTTCCCCAGTATTCTAACCACTTACTAGCCCATGTAAACAGAAATGAGAAGGGCGAGAGGGTAGCCTCGTTCCCACAGTTCTGCCAGTCACATATATTTAGTGTATGCACTCTCTCCATAATGGAAAAGGCCATTTCTAGCAGAACCATGGGTTAATGTATTTCCTTCCTTCAGTCCCCACCCCCACACACTAACCAACCCCTCAGGGCTGGGGGGAAAAGCTTTTATCTTATCAGAGCTTCATGCTTTTTGGATAATGCAGGGATGTTTTATTGTTGTTGCTAATATGCACATATGGCCATAGATGGAACAATGGCAGTAGAGGGCTACTCTTGGTCTACCCTCTCTGACACATGTATGTGGCTCAAAGTAAACAGTGTCTTCCCCTCAGCAGCTGCAAATGGAAAGGTCTGGAATGCCGCTGCCTGTTCCAAGAGAAGGGAGTTGAAAGACATTCACTTCTGCTTTAAAATGTTTTTAATGTCTTCCTTCAAGTCTCCTGTGACTAAAAAGGGATACACCCCACAGTTTGCCAGAAGAGTAAGATAAGCTTCAGTCACTCTGAGTTTAAGAAGGTGACAAACTGTTAACAAATGGAATGTGAAGGCTTTGTAATGAGTCCCCAGTAGGATTAGCATGGAAAATATGTTTTTCTGGTTAAATCTTTGTCTCAGCTACTTCTCCACTCCTGTCAACTGGGCCTCATAGAACAAAAACTTTGACCAGACCACTAATCCATATTTATTCTTTACTGCTATATCGTGTTGAAAGCAACCCAATTTACTAATCACTTTTTACACTCCCCCCAGGCCCAATACCATTTTCCCCACACAGCCAGGACACTTACTTTAAGGGGCTCTGACCAGAGTTGGACAGCCTCACAAACCATCTATTTTTTTTCCTTCCCCTCAAATACATCCTTTCTTGGTCCTGCGTTAATGGGAAAGAAAGTTAAAATGAACAGGCCATGGAGAATGTAACCTCTTTGAATATGAAATGTTAATTTTAAATCGTTAAGTTTACTACCTTGCCAAACTTTGAGTTTATCCTCGTTAGTCATCAAAATATTTCATTGCACAAAAGTAGAACATTCTGATTGTGGAGAATTAAAACCTATTTCAAAAACACAGTGGAAAAATCTAAACGGGGATGACAAAGTATATGTTAGACAGATTTTCCAAAGAGCCAAAGAAATTCATTTCTTTCAAATGAACCAGAAAGAGCTTAGAGTACAATGACTTACCAAAATTATTAAAAAAGGTTACCTTCTACTACCCAGAGTGTTGGAAATAAAGAAATGGAGAAGGGGTGAAAGGAGACGCCATGCAGAAACAATAGGACATGGGGAAGAGGGGATCCCAACAAATGAATTCCAAGTCGACATCCAAAGGTGAAGTGATATTTTTCTGTAGAAATGATGATGGCCTTCAGTCTCCTACACTGTGAATAAAAAATTTCCATAATAGTTTAATGAGGTAAAACAATAATGCTAGTCATTTGGCAGTCCCAGCCAGTATACTTCTAATTTCTTATCTGTAAACTAAAAGTGAGTGTTTCTAAGAGGAATTTTATCACTGAAAGGATCACATTGAGCCATATCTCAAGTTGTGGGTATAGCACAAAACTCATTCATTATCTTTAAGGGACCACGAAAAGAAAATGCTATAAGTAGGAACTTTGAAAGATGAATGTGAAAAGTTTAAGTGCCATAAATGTGCTCCATGTGCCAGAAAAGTCTGAACTTTCCATTTTGACTAGATCATATCTAATGTAAGCACATTTGGCCTTTTCTTGCTTCCTTATACTAGGATATTCCAATCAAACCATTTCAATAGAAATTAAATCTTACACTAGCACCATAATCTCCTCTAGCAGCTTGTATTAATGCGACATAACACTGTATGGCAGATAAATGGAAGAAGAGTGAATATAAATGGTACAATGTCATTGAGAAAAGTTACTGCCCCCCAAAGTTAAATTAATCATATTCACTAGGGTTCCTGGTCCCATCCCCCATCATCTCTAAGTCTAGAAATATTGACAATACTATGAATCCACCCTTCAATGGTGGATATGACTGCATGAACTTGGCACCTGTGCCTCTCTTCATATGTTGGTGAGAATTGCTTTATCAGATGCTCTCTTCTCTTTGATAATAAGCTGACAACTAGCTTGGCAGTCAGGAGCACAGTGGATAGAGTACTGGGCTTGGAATCAGGAAGACTCATCTTCATGATTTCAAATCCAGTCTCAGACACTTACCAGCAGCATGACCCTGGGCAAAAATCATTTAACCCTGTTTGGCTCAATTCCTCATGAGATGGAAAATGAAATACCAAAACACTCCAGCATCTTTACAAAGAAAACACCAAATGGGGTCATGAAGAGTTGGACACAATTGAAACACTTGAACAACAAAATAGGCTGACTATCCAGGAAAGAATTGAGAGAGTTAATATTACTGAGGCATTTTCAGATCCTTCCCTCTTCACATGCAAGCAATAGCTGGGAGCTAAAAAAGGAAGGAAGCAAGAAACAAGAAAAACATTTCTTACCAGAAAGCAAAATAGAATAAGGATCAGGGGAATGGACCTGAAAGATATCCTTGTTTTAGCATCTATGTCCAATCATACCTATTACATCTTGACTTTTATATACGCTTGATCATGCCATCACCCAAAAATGTTTCACTTCTACATTCATACACTTCGAAATTCTCTTATCTGATTGCAACCTGTTCTCTTTCCACCTCTTCCTCTGCCATGTAACTTTAACCTTGTTCTTTACCCTCATCATTACTCCAGTCCCTCAGTTCTTTCCCTGACCATCACTGTTTTAATGAATGTATTCTCCTCCCTTTCCTAATTTGACTTATTGATGAACCAGTTTAACTCTGCACAGCCTTATTTCTCAAGATCTTTGACTTCTTTTCCTAAGCTAAGGCTTAGACTATTCCCACTATCTGCTTCTTTTGTTCCCACTCACATGATCGAGAGAAAACATTAAACCATGCTGACTTGGTCCACTAAAATTTTATATAACATTATCTCACCTGAGCCTTCGCTGTAGGAGTTTAACCTTCTTTGTCTTCCCAACTGACTCACTATCCCCCATAGAAGGTTTTTCAAATCTTTTCATCCTTCCTCAGACTTTTCATTCCCTTCCCTGACTTTCTCCTCAGTTGAGGACTTTGTCTCATATTTCACTGAATAAAAATTAGTTCATATACCAAGAATTCCCTCTTTTTTACTCACTTCATATCATTCAAAAACCCTCTGACATTATCTCCTTCACCCCTCTGTCATATGAAACATAGACCTTTTCCTTGCTAAGTCAAATCCCCCAGATGGACAAATGTTCCCATTCTACCTAGATTTCTCAAAGGAATTATCTGCAATCTCTGTTAACCCCACTCTCTTTGAATGGGATGCTCACTTATCTTCATTTTCCGCCTTCTACCGGCTAATTCCCTACTGATTACAAATATGTTCACATCTCCCTTGTCCTCAAAAATTCCTCACTTAATCCATCCATCACACTTCTCATCTCATTTCCTCTTACCTTTTGTGACTCTGCTTCTTGAGAAAACTGACTAATCAATGGCTCCACTTACTTTCCTCTTATTTTCTTCTTAACTCTATACAGTCTGTCTTCCAACCTCATCTTCACACCAAAACATTTCTCTCCAAAATTACCAGTAATTTCTTACTTCCCAGATATAATGGCCTTTTTCTCAACCCCCATTTTCTTAACCTCTCTGCAACCTTTGATACTGCTGATCATTCTCTTCTCCCTGATACTCTCTTTGCCCTACTGCTCTGTTGTGATTCTCCTCCTACATATCTGACTGTTCTTTCTCAGTCCCCCTTTCTTTCCATCTTTTTTTAAACATTTATTAATATTTATTTTTTAGAAAAGTTAATATGGTTACATAATTCATGCTCTTACTTTCCCCTACACCCCCGAGCTCCTCCCCCACCCCCATGGCTGATGTGTATTTCCACTGGTTTTAACATGTGTCATTGATCAAGACCTATTTCCAAATAGTTGATAGTTGCATTGGTGTGGTAGTTTCGAGTCTGCATCCCCAATCATGTCCGCCTCAACCCATGCATTCAAGCAGTTGTTTTTCTTCTGTGTTTCCACTCCTATAGTTCTTCCTCTGAATGTGGGTAGCGTTCTTTTCCATAAGTCCCTCAAAATTGTCTTGGGTCATTTCATTGCTGCTAGTACAGAAGTCCATTACATTCTATTTTACCACAGTGTATTGGTCTCTGTGTACAATGTTCTTCTGGCTCCGCTCCTTTCACTCTGCATCAGTTCCTGGAGGTCTTTCCAGTTCACATGGAATTCCTCCAGTTTATTATTCCTTTTAGCACAATAGTATTCCATCACCCGCATATACCATAGTTGTTCAGTCATTCCCCAATTGAAAGACATACCCTCATTTTCCAGTTTTTTGCCACCACAAAAAGTACGGCTATAAATATTTTGTACAAGTCTGTTTATCTATGATCTCTTTAGGTACAACCCCAACAATGGTATGGCTGGATCAAAGGGCAGGCATTCTTTTATAGCCCTTTGAGCATAGTTCCAAATTGCCAGCCAGAATGGTTGGGTCAGTTCACAACTCCACCAGCAATGCATTAATGTCCCAGTTTTGCCACATTCCCTCCAGCATTCATTACTCTCCCCTTCCTTCATTTTAGCCAATCTGCTAGGTGTGAGGTGATACCTCAGAGTTGTTTTGATTTGCATTTCTCTAATTATTAGAGATTTGGAACACTTTCTCATGTGTTTATTGATACTTTTGATTTCTTTACCTGAAAATTGCCTATTCATGTCTTTTGCCCATTTATCAATTGGGGAATGGCTTGATTTTTTATACAATTCGTTTAACTCCTTGTATATTTGAGTAATTAGACCCCTGTCAGAGTTTTTTGTCGTAAAGATTTTTTTCCCAATTTGTTGTTTCCCTTCTGATTTTGGCTACATTGTTTTTGTTTGTACAAAAGCTTTTTAGTTTGATATAATCAAAATCATTTATTTTACATTTTGTAATTTTCTCTAATTCTTGCTTGGTTTTAAAATCTTTCCTTTCCCAGAGATCTGACAAGTAAACTATTCTATGTTCACTTAACTTATTTATAGTTTCCCTCTTTATATTCAAGTCATTCACCCATTCTGAATTTATCTTGGTGTAGGTTGTGAGATGTTGATCTAAACCTAATCTCTCCCATATTGTTTTCAAAATTTCCCAACAGTTTTTATCAAATAGTGGATTTTTGTCCCCAAAGTTGGGCTCTTTGGGTTTATTATACACTGTCTTGCTGATGTCACTTACCCCAAGTGTATTCCACTGATCCTCCCTTCTGACTCTTAGCCAGTACCATACCGTTTTGATGACCACTGCTTTATAGTACAGTTTAATATCTGGTACAGCTAGGCCCCCTTCCTTCACATTTTTTTCATTATTTCCCTTGATATTCTTGATCTTTTGTTATTCCAGATGAACTTTGTTATAGTTTTTCCTAATTCAGTAAAGAAGTTTTTTGGTAGTTTGATAGGTATGGTGCTAAATAGGTAAATTAATTTGGGTAGAATGGTCATTTTTATTATGTTAGCTCGTCCTACCCATGAGCAATCAATGTTTTTCCAATTGTTTAGATCAGGTTTTAATTGTTTGGAAAGTGTTTAGTAGTTGTTTTCGTATAATTGCTGTGTTTGTTTTGGTAGATAGATTCCTAAATATTTTATGTTGTCTAGGGTGATTTTAAATGGTGTTTCTCTTTCTACTTCTTGCTGCTGTGATGTGTTGGAAATATATAGAAATGCTGATGATTTATGTGCATTAATTTTGTATCCTGCAACTTTGCTAAAGTTGTTGATTATTTCTACAAGCTTCTTAGTTAATTCTCTAGGATTTTTTAAGTAGACCATCATATCCTCTACAAAGAGTGATAGCTTGGTCTCCTCATTGCCTATTTTAATACCTTCAACTTTTTTTTCTTCTCTAATTGCAACTGCTAGTGTTTCTAGTACAATGTTAAATAATAGAGGTGATAATGGGCATCCTTGTTTCACTCCTGATCTTATTGGGAAGGCTTCTAATTTATCCCCACTGTATATGATGCTTGTTGATGGTTTTAGGTATATACTGTTTATTATTTTTAGGAAAGGTCCTTCTATTCCTATACTTTCCAGGGTTTTCAATAGGAATGGGTGCTGTATTTTGTCAAAGGCTTTTTCAGCATCTATTGAGATAATCATGTGATTTTTGTTTGTTAGATTGTTGATATGGTCAATTATGTGGATGGTTTTCCTAATGTTGGACCATCCTTGCATTCCTGGTATAAATCCCACCTGATCATGGTGGATGATCTTCTTAATCACTTGTTGGAGTCTCTTTGCTAATATTCTATTTAAGATTTTTGCATCTATGTTCATTAGGGAGATTTGTCTATAGTTTTCTTTCTCTGTTTTTGGTCTACCTGGCTTTGGAATCATTACCATATTTGTGTCATAAAATGAATTTGGTAGGACTCCTTCTTTGCTTATCATATCAAATAATTTGTATAGTATTGGGATTAGTTGCTCTTTGAATGTCTGATAGAATTCACTTATGAATCCATCATGCCCTGGCGATTTTTTCTTAGGGAGTTCTTTAATGGCTTGTTCAATTTCTATTTCTGATGTGGGATTATTTAGGTATTCTATTTCTTCTGCTGTTAATCTAGGCAATTTGTATTTTTGTAAATATTCATCCATATCTCCTACATTGCTATATTTATTGCCATATAATTGGGTAAAATAGTTTTTAATGATTGCCTTAATTTCCCCTTCATTAGAGGTGAGGTCTCCCTTTTCATCTTCGATATTGTTAATTTGGTTTTCTCCTTTCCTTTTTTTTTATTAGATTGACCAGTACTTTGTCTATTTTATCTGATTTTTCAAAATACTCTTGCCTGCGCTCTGGGTCTGTGTTCAAAGTCCGTGCATTCTTTAGCCTCTTGGGGTCTTAAGTGTTGCTACTCTCAAGGGCAGACCCTGGTGACCCCAGGTAGCTGCCAAGGACTTAATGGGTGCCCCAAACTTGCTCTAACGCTTGTGCACTGGCTTTGGCACTGTAGGTGGTGTGGGGTGGGGGATGGGGTTGCTCAGTTCACGTTTTAGTGAGAGCTGTTTCACCCCTTTGTAGCATGGAAATGCCCGATTCCACTTACCTCCAATGCTGCGCACTGTTGTGGGGTCCCTTTATTCCTCTGGATTTGTTTTTATGTCTTCATAAAAAAAGAATTTTATGACATTCTTTTATGTCCTCATATAGGACTATGAGGAGTCCTATATGTTTTGGTTAGGAGAGGTTAAGCAGCTGCTTTTTACTTTGCCGCCATCTTAAACAGGAAGTCTCCTCAGTCCCCCTTTTTTAAATTTAAATTTACTTATTTGTTTGTTACATTAAAATACTCAGTTAACTCCCTCTCTTCTCCCCATTAGAGAAGGCATCTTTTGTCAAAAATATATATGTATATATAAAACCATGTTATACTTATTTCTATTAGTTCTTTCTCTGGAGGTGAAGATACACAAGTTAATCTTCAGAAAATATTTCTGTTATAACTTATAATACATTCTCTTTGTTCTACTTATTTCACACTTAATAATTTCATGTAAGTCTTTCCATATTTTTTCCAGAATTAACTTGCTCACCATTTCTTATGCATCTTTAAGTCATACCTTCTGATGGTAGATTTCTCCTCAGGGCACTATTCTAGTTTGTCTTTCCTTCTCCTGCTATATCCTTTCACTTGATAATCTCATCACTTCCCATGGATTCAATTATCTGTTTACCCAGTTCCAAACTCTCTGCTGATTACCAGTTCAACATCTCCAGTTGCCTATTGGGTATTTACAGTTGGATGACACATAAGCATCTTATATGGAGTTAGGAAGAGGAAACCATTTTAGGGAGAGGGGAAAATAATGAGTTCAATTTTGGACATGTTATGTTTTACTCTCAAAGGTAACACCATTCTCCCAGGCACCCAGGCTTGCACAGCCTAAATGTCATTCCTGACTCCTGACTCATCCATGCATATACCCTCCCTGTTGCCAAGTTCCATTGATTTGACCAGCAAAACATGTCTCCTATGAACCATTTTCTTTCCTCTGGCATTGCCACTTCTCTGGTGAAGGTCCTCATCACCTCAAATCTGGACTATTAAAAAGCAGCCTTCTGATTGGTACTCCTGCCTCGAGTCTCTCCCACTCAATTCCATTTTCCATTTATCTATTAAAATGATCTTTCTAAAGTGCAAGTTAGTCACTTCTCTAGTCAATAAATTCTAGTGGCTCTCTATCACTTCCAGAATTCACTACAACCTCTGGAATTTTAAGGCATTTATAACTGCTCTGCTTCCTACTTTCCAGTCTTTTTACTCCTTATTCACCCACTGACACTGATCTCCTTGTTGTTCCTTTCACAAGACAGTCCATCTCTCAACTTCAGAAACTCTGAATGGATATCCCTGATAGAATTCTCTTCTTTATTATCTTTATTATCTTTATTATCTTTGCCTCTTTGCCTCATTATCTTACTTCATATCCAATCTAAAATTTAACTTTAAGAACCTTGATTGTACATAGCTATATGCATGTGGTCTCTCTAGGAGACTGTAGGCTTTTTGAAACTGGATACTGTCATTTTCCTTGCCTTATATCCCCAGGGTTTAGTGCAGTGCTGGGCAAATATTTGGTTCTTAGCAAATATTTGTCAACTAAATAATCTGGAGTCAAAACTCATTAAAGGCTGCTTGTGGTACCATTGTATCTTTTTTCCCCCTTTCCATCTGAGGGAAATTATCAAGCCCATCCTGTCCCTTATCCTTTGGACCAGGAGTTCTTAAGCTAGAATCCACAAAATTTTCAAGGGGTCCATGAATTTGATGGGAAGCAAAAAATGATCTTTTTTTTAAACTAACGTTTAGCTAAACTTTCAATTTGGAATATAGGAAACAAACATTCTGAAGAGTCCATAACAATAAAATGGATCCATGACAAATGAAAAAGGTCAAGAATCATTGTTTCTATCATCCTCTCTTATTTCAGAAGTAGCTATTTGTTCCATCTTCTCTTTGAAGCTATCTCTAGAAAATATTTTGAGAAAAATAAAGAGGAGAGTTCATATTACCTTCAAATTACATTACTCCATATCATTGAGTTTTTGTTATGCAAACCTCTGATTTGTGTGCTATTGTAAAGTTAAATTAGCAGTAAAAATTTGGCTAATCCTTGAAGAAGAGTGAATACAAGGCTTACTTAAATTTACTAAGTTAAAATAATAACTTGTCCATGGAATCATTTTTAAACTGGGCACATCTCATAAGAATCCAAGCATCAAGGTAGTGAATTTTCTCTTCTGAAAAGAATCACTTGTCACCATGCAAACATTCATACCTACATACACACATAAAACACATTTATGCAAATCTATTCTGCCATATGTCAAATACAGTGGATAATTGTGTGCTATATTATCTTTGCTCTTGAAGAAATTTATAGAACATTTCCAATGTGAAGAAATTTTACTCATCCCTTCCTATAACATGACCTCAGGAACAAAGTCACATTATTCACTATAATAGCTTTACTACATGTGTATGTAGCAGTCCACAAATACATTAAGCACCTTTCACATGCTAGACACTATACTAAGTACTGGAGATATGAAAGAAACAAACAAAAAAAAACCAGCCCATGGCCACAAGAAGCTCACAGTCTAATGGGAAAAAACACGTGCAAGCAGCTATATGTCCAAACAAGATATGTACAGGATAAAATGAAGATAATTTACAGAAGAAAGTCACTGGTCCTGAAGAGTATTAGGATAAAATTCTTACAAAAGGTGTGATTTTTAGCTAGAAACGAGGGAAGTTAGCAGGTAGAGAATAGGATGGAGAAATTCCAGGGATGGGAGTCAGATAGTGAAAATGCTCTATCAAGAGGAGTGTCACATTCAAGGAATAGCAAGTAGGTTAGTTGTCACTGAATCACAAGGTATATGAAAAGGGAGTAAGATATAAGAAGCATGGAAAGGTAGAAAGAGGCCAGGTTAGGAAGGGCTTTGACAGCCAAAAGGAAGTTTTTATATTCGATTCTGCTGTTGATAGACTTGTGTGGGTGTGTGAGTAGTGAGGTGGGTATGTATGTATGTGTCTGTGAGGGAGGAAAAGAGGGAGAGAGAGAATTACAGAATTTTTCACAGAGATATCCAATAATAAGTTGAGGTGTTTCTACAAGGGTAAGGAGTCACTTTTGGATATTTGTCTTTGTTTTACTCTTGCATTCCATTTGACTACAATCTGCCTTCAGAGTTTCTATATATTATCACCAAAGTGAAGATTTGCTTACCTAAATTTGGCCTTAGAAACTGAAGCTTAACCTTTTCAACACAAAACCAAAGACATCTAGCTAGAGACACTTTTGTAAAACAATTGTCATTCCACCTTTCATACAGCAAACCATCTTACATATTCTTCATCTTATGGGCAGGAGCCAAATTTCACCTTTCTTTTTCAATTTCCCACATCGCAGGATGCATAGTATATGCACAATAAATATTGATTAAGTTCAATTCATTTCAACAAATAATTATTAAATGCCTGAAATATGCAGAGTATCTTAATCACTAGGAAGCACAAAATTTAGGTAAGATAAGAGTTGCTCATGTATCCTACAGGATATGATACTAATACAAATAATTATTATAATAAAATAATACCTGATTACATTCATCATAGAGATGCAAGGAGGGTACCATTTGAAGTCCATGACAGGAAAGATCATATGGGAGTTAATTTACCTGATAGCTCCCAACCAAAGAATGAGAATTAGATATGCTTAATAACTGAAAAAAATAATATACCACAATTTCTGAAAACAAAAATTAAGCATCACAAATACAGATTTTTATGTATTTTACTTCTCCTATGAATCATCATTTATTTCATGTCATTCTATGATCTAAGAAAAGTAACCTAAAACAAATTATAGAAACTTGCCTCTGAATGGAATCCTAAAATCAACCTCTCCCTAAATAGAGAATCCTAGGCAAAATTTTTGTCAAGAGCATACTCAACCTCTTAGTAAAGATATCACTGATGATGAATCAACTGTATCTTATTAGAGCTCATTACACTTTGGGGTTGTTCTACCTGTTAGGAAGGTTTTTCATTATTATTTCATTAGGAAGTATTTTATCATTATTCATTCATCATTTCAAAATTATTATTGTTTTCATTATCAATTTACCTCCTTGAAACATCTAGCCATAAAGACATATTAGTCCTGATATCTGGTCACAAATGTAATTCTGTTTTCACTTGACAGTCCTTCAAATACATAAAGTCAGCTATCATTTCCCCTAGCAGGCTTCTCATTCCCAATTCCTTCAATTGACCATCATATTACATGGTTTCAACTCATTTCGTCATATTAGTAGCTCTCTTAGAGGGATACCGCCAATTTGTCAAATTGTTCCTAAAATGTCACACCCCAAAATGACCAAAATGACCACATTGGGTTATATAATTGATTTAAAGCTGAAGTTTGAGACCTTAGAGAACATCCAATCCTACTTCTTCATTTTATACATGAGGAAAGTGAAGTTAAAAAAAGTGAATCCTTTACCTAAATTTATAAATTTAGCAGAGCTAGCATTAAACCTCATTTTCTCTGACTACAAATTCGTTATTTCCATTACTCCATATTACCTCTAAAATAATATTGTGGATATGGTCTGACCAGCTCAAATATAAGTTCTCTGATTCTGAACCTTATGATTCCATTAATGCAATCTCAGAGAGTTTTAGCTGTTCTTGGCTGCTAAATTACATAGCAAGCCTATAGTATATTCAAATACCCAAATCTTTTGTCATACAAGCTGTTGTCTCACAAGGTTTCTCCCTTCCTATGTTTATGCAGATTTTTTTTAACCCACATGTAGAAATGTATATTTATCTATGTTAAATCCATCTAATTCAGTTAGTTGAAATTTGGGGAATCTTGATTCTTCCATCCAATATGTTATATCCTAGCAGAGGTGCCTGTATTTAGTTGCCTAAACTAGTCTACTTATCACATATGATTGATAGAATACCCATTTGGGTGCCATATTTAAAGAAAACATTGGGGAGAATAAAGTAGTCTCTGTATAGTTTCATCAAAACCCACCAGTGCCTGTATATGTTTTATTTCAACAATGCAATTTGGAACATAATAAACTAAAGTAGTAATAATAATAATAATAAGTCACTGCCTTGAAGGAGAATGTCAACTTTCAAAGAGTCAGTCACAGACTTAGAATGGAAAGGGACTTCAGACATCATTTACTTCCCCCCATGATCCAAAGCATGAGTTCCATTTACATAGTCCTGTAGAAGTGGTCATTTAACCTCTGCTTGAAATCCTTCAGGAATGAGGAACCCATTCCATTTTTGAATAGCTTTTGGAATTAGGAAGTTTTCCTTTAACGGGCTGAAATAAATCTACTTCGGTATAACTTCCACATATCAGAATCATCAGAAGTTCTTAAGGCAAAGATGGAGAAAGCAAGAACAGCAGCTTTGGAAACACAACCCAGACTTGTCAAATAACAAATAAAGCATAAAGGAAAGCCAACCTCCACCAGCCCTGTGCAGCTTCACCAAAACTCATTAGCAGCTGGCAATGGCACAAGCCTGAGATGCCAGCAATGGATCTACTGTGGAAACAATAAAGCTTTTTCTTTCAGGTCAGGAAGGCAAGACTAAATTACAATTGCAAATGAACTTGCTTCCTAAACCACAAAGTCAAATCAGAAAACACTGAGGCATAGGAGCCAATGGCAGCCAAGTCTGGCATAAGCCAAGCTTATGCCACTTGTGATTTTTGTCCCTGTGAACACCAACTGCCTATTTTATTAGAATAGCCTCTTAATAATTCTTTCTGCCTCCATTCTTCCCCCTGTTCCCTCCACATAATCCATCTTTTACATGGACTGAACAGACTAGTTTTCCTTATGTATGGACCTGGTCTTGCCACTCTTTTATTGAAAATCTTTCAGTGGCTCCCTCCTGCCAACCACTCACCTTAGGTTAAGCCTTCCACAAATTGATGCTACCTTGTTTTTTCTTTCTTTTCTTTTTTTCTTTTTAAAAAATATATAAAACCTTTACCTTCTGTTCTTAGTTATCAATTATAAGACAGAACAGCAAGGGCTAGGCAATTGGGGTTAAGTGACATGCCCAGATTCAAAGAGCTAGAAAGTATCTGATGCCATATTTGAACCCAGATCCTCCTGACTCTGGGTCTGGCACCCTAACCATTGTGCTGCCTAGCTTCTTCATTATTCTTTTTTTCAAAACTTACTTTGAACTACTCCCTTCTATATGTTTATTTCATAATGAAACCAAACTGGAATATCCATCCTCCCTTATAAATGATATTTCACTTCGTTGCCTCCAAGAAATCTCTTTTTTCACATGCTGTCACCTACGTCTAAAATGTACTCCTCACACCTACTCCCAAGACGTTGAATTCTTGTTTAAAATCTAAGTCAAATGTCACTTTCTATTATGAATTATTCTATATTTCCATACACTTGGTAACTTCCTACTAGGTTACAGAGTCTACATGGACAAGTCCTCTATCTTTTTTTTTTCCCCAAAGACTTTGTTTTCACACACACACACACACACACACACACACACACACACACACACACACTTTTTTTTCCATTTGCCTGAAGAATTTTTTTTAATTTGTTTTCTGACATTTTGTGATCCAAATTCTTTCCCTCACAATCCAATTCTTTGCTGCCACAAAAAGAGCATTTTTGTACAAGTAGGTTCTTTCCCCTTTAATTGATCTCTTTGGAATACAGACCCAGTAGTGGTATTGCCGGGTCAAAGGGTATGCACAGTTATATTGGATAGGACCCACCTCTTCCCAAAGCTTCATATATTTCTTTATGCTTAGCATAGTTTACTGCTCAGATAAGTACCTAATAAACATTGTTGCATTTTTATTTTTGCATAGCTTAATGAATGAATTAAATATCTTTGGCATCCTTGTGACCATTTACTTTTTCATGTGGCCCAAGATCTTACTATTGTTCTTCTGGCAAAGGGAAATGCCACAGCCTCAATACAACTGTGGCAGTGTGCTCAAGAAGGGCAAAGAATAAAGTCGCCATGGCCTGGGATATGATTGGGTATTTACATGGTTGTAAATTGACAAAGAGATGTTATAGTGGGAAATAGGAGAGCTGACTGTCATTGATTTCTTATGTGATTCTAGGCTAAATATCCACAACATTTTTGTATCTGCAGCTATGTTATAGGGAGTTTAGTTTAGTTTAAATGTCTTTTTCTCTCATGATACAGGACTACTTAACAAAAATTTAAGTGTCTCCCTATCACCTCCAGGATTAAATACAACATCCTCCGTTAAAGATTTTTAAAGCATTTCATGGCCCAGCCCATCTCTCCTCCCCACCACATTTCCAGGCTTCTCATACTTTATATCCGTCCACATACACTTCAGACCATTGACACTGACCTCCTTATTTCAAGAGCATGATTCTCCATCTCTAGGCTCCACTCATTTTCTCTGGCTGACCCCCATGCCAAGCATGCATCCCATTCCATCTCTCCCTGCTGCTTCCCTGGCTTTCTTCAAGTCTCAACTAAAATTCCAACTTCTAGAGGAAACCTTTCCTAACTTCTCTTAATTTTAGTGTCTTTCCTCTATTATTTCCAATTGTTCTGTTTAGTTTGTTTGAACATACTTATTTGTATATTATTTCCTCTTATTTCCTCCATTAGACTATTACCTTCTTGAATATAGGGGAATGCCTTTTGTAACTTTATTCATATCCCTAGTACATAGAGTGCCTGGCATATATATATACACACACACACATATGTATATATATACACACATATACACACACACACACACACACACACACACACATATATATATATAACAGAGGCAAACAGAGGTCAATCACTTGTCTAGAGTGATTGCTTAATAAGTGGCTGAAGCTAAAGCTGAACTCAGGATTTCCTGATTCCAAGGATTATCCAACAAATAGTAGTCACTTAATAAATGCTTAATGACTAATTACTTTCTCTTCTATCTAGAGGGGTAGAGCCAAGATGGCAGCTTAGTAGCAGTGAAAGCTAAAACTGCTCCGAAAATCCTTCCAAACCAATTTTTTAAAAGTGTCTCCAAATGATAGGAGTCAAAAACCAACAGCAAGATGGAGGGAAGGGGAGTAGGGGGAGGTGGTGCTCTCCTGCTGAACACAACTTGAAGGATAGGCAGGGATATTTGGTTTTCACAGATAAGGAGAGACAGGAAGCAAAACTGCACACAAAGGATTACAGTCTGAACACCCCACATCACCCTCACATACTGTGCCAGATTCCAAGTCTGGGCATAAGCCAACTTCAAGATCCTAGGACCCTGCCTACACCAACAACAGAGTACCTCACACCCTAGACCCACTCCTTGAAGTCTCAGGCCCTGTACCAGCCCGTGGTGAGGCCTAGAAGTTGATAGCACTTGGCCTTTTCAAGCCTGTGCTATGGTGAAGCCTTTTGAGCCCAGGGCAAAATAGCTCTGAATGCTGAGTCCTGCAAGCCATCAGCAGAGGAAACAGAATCAGCAGCTATCAAAACACACCAGACCACAGACAAAAAAAAAAAGGTTAGAAAAATCAGCAAACAGCAAAAGAAACACCTAGCCCTAGACATTTTCTATGGAGATAAAGAACAAGGCACAGAGTCAATAGGGGATGATGAAATCCAAGCAACCACATACAAAACTCAAAAAAAAAAATGGGAATTGGTCTCAGGTGCTGGAAGAACTCAAAAAGGAGTTCAAAAATCAAATAAGACAAGTCAAAGAAAAATGGGAAATAGAAATGAAAGTAATACAAAAAAGAATATGAAAGCTTAAAAAGCAAAATTGATCAACTGGAAAAAGAGGCAAAAAAAGTCCAAAGAAGAAAAGAATTCCATGAACAGTAGAATGGACCAAATAGAAAAGGAGGATCAAAAGGTCGTGGAAAAAAACTCATTTTTTAAAAATTAGATTTGGGTAAATAGAAGCTTATGACTTCATGAGACATCAAGAAACAATAAAACAAAATCAAAAGAATGAAAAAATAGAAGAAAATATGAAATATATCATTAAAATAAACAACTCACCTGGAAAATAGATCCAAGAGAGACAATTTTAGAATTATTGGAGTACCTGAAAGACATGACAAAAAGAAAAGCCTAGACATCATATTACAAAAAAATTATCAAAGAAAACTACTCTATATTCTTGAACAATAAGATAAAACAGAAATTGAAAGAATCTACAGATCACCTCCTGTAATGAATCTTCAAGTGACCAATCCCAGGAAAGTTATAGCCTTGAAAGCTCCCAGGCCACAGAGAAAGTACTGCAAGCAGCCAGAAAGAAACAATTCAAATATCATGGAACACCAGTCAGAATTGCACAGGTTCTGGCACCTTCCACATTTTAGGACCAGAAGGCTTGGAATATGATAGTCCAGAAGGCAAGGGAACTTGGCTTACAAACAAAAATCAACTACCCATCAAAAATGACTATATTCTCTCAGGGGAAAGTATGGTAATTGAATAAAATAGAAGATTTCCAAGCATTCCTGAAGATCAGACTTAAATAGAAAATTTGATGCCCAAATACAAAATTCGAGAGGATCATGAAAAGGCAAATAAAAAAGAGAAAAATTTAAGGCCTTCAATAAGATCAAATTGTTTATATTACTATATGGAAAGATAATATCTATAACTAATGAAATTTTTTATCATTGTCATTGTAGTTAGAGGAAGTATACATAGACACAGGGTATAGTAGCAAGCTGTTTAGGATGATATGCAAAAAAATCTGAGGATGTAAAAGAGGATTACACTAAGAGAAATGGGAAAAAAGAAGTAAACTGAGGTAAATTATATCACATAAAGAAGCACAGGTAGGGAAGAAGCTATTACAGTGGGTGGGAGAATGAAAGTGGTGACAGATAATACTTAAACCTTATGCTTAATGGAATTGGCTCAGAGAGGAAAGAATAGCCAGAATCATCAGGAATAGAATCCCATCTTACCCTATAAAGAAATAGAAGGGGAATAAGAAAGGGAGTAATAGGGAGGGAAATAATATAAAGGAGAGGGAAGTTGGAAGCTAGTGATTAAAAGACCCAATAGAGGGGGCAGCTGGGTGGCTCAGTGGATTGAGAGCCAGGCCTAGAGACAGGAGGTCCTAGGTTCAAATACGGCCTCAGACACTTCCCAGCTGTGTGACCCTGGGCAAGTCACTTGACCCCCACTGCCTACCCTTACCAATCTTCCACCTATAAGTCAATACACAGAAGTAAAGGGTTTAAAATTAAAAACAAAATAAAATAAAATAAAATAAAGACCCAATAGAGAAGTAGAAAGGGAATAAGAAAGGTTATGGTGGGAAGGTGAGTAATATAAGGGAGGGGGAATGAAGGGAGTGATTAAAAGTAAAACACTGGTGTGGAGGGAAAGAGTAAGAGGAGAAAGTAAAAGAGGAAAACAAGATGGAGGGGAATACAAAGATAGTAATCATAATTGTGAATGTAAATGGGATGAACTAACCCATAGAGTAGAAGCAGATAACTGAGTGGATTAAAAACCAGAAATCTACCATATATTGCTTATAAGAAACACGTTTGAGGCAGATAGACACACACACAGAGTAAAGGTAAGGAGCTGGAGAAGAACTATTGGGCTTCAAATAAGACAAAAAAAGCAGAAATCACAGTCATGATTTCAGACAAAGCTAAAACAAAAATAGATCTAATTAAAGGAGATACAGAAGGTAATTACATCTTTTATGTATAATAATGCACTGTGAACAATTTGCTATATATGAATGACATTTTTGAACAGATAAGTCAAATAACTCAAGCATGAACTCCCCATTCTTCAAATGATGCAAAGCACAGCCCCAAGTCATTCCTTTCCAAAACTCCCAAAAAGTTCTTTAGTCACATTACTCCTGATGCAAAATATGATTATTCTTCTTATAGTCATATATTGAAACAAACATAAGGGGTATTCTTCCCTCCCCACAAGCCCCACAATTGTACCTACACTGTCATGTACTTCCCAACAAGGCAAGTGGCCACCACAACTTCAGCACAATATCATCTATATAGTAGGTTTGAAAATTATTTATTGATGGGTTAATTGATTTTAGGAAATTATTCAAAAATTATCCTATGGGATATTATATATCCTTTATATATAATACAATCCATAATAAATATATAATATATATGCTCTACTGTATGTTTGTTGTTTTCATGAAAATTTTAAAGATATATTACTATATACATATGTAAACAACATAAATAATTTGCACTTCAAATCTCTTTGGTCATATTAAAGAGAGACTAGATTTTCTCTGACTGGTGCCAGAGGGTAGATCTGGATGAAAATTGAAAAAAAGCACCCTTAGATTTGATGTGATGAAAAACTTCTGAAAAATTAGAACAATCTAAAATGAAATGGGCAGCCTCAGAAAGTGCCCCCAACCCCTTTTTTCAGAAGTCTTCAGACCAAGATCTGATAACTATTTGTTAATTATGTTGAAGAGGTGATGCTTTGTGATGGCCCTGAAATAGGTAGCCTCTGAGATAATTTCTTATTCTGTGAAATCCCTTTAAAATTCTGGGTTTCAGTTTTCTCACCTCTGGACTGAGGAAAGAGTTTGGATGGGGAGAACTTTTACATCACTTCCAGCTCTAAATCCATATTCAATTGTACATTTTATGGTCCCTAGAAATCCTTTAAAGCCAAGTTAGAGATGATCAACCTGCATGTGAATCCAGCCACCTATTTTTCCCTATCACAAACTATGATTTACCCTGAACTATTTAGTACTATTTAAGAGCCTTTGAAATGACATGATCTCAGCTTGACAATAGCCTAAACTGTCTGTACATTTTTATTATGAGTGGTCTCCTAGCCCTATATTTTCTGTTTTCACATTGCTATGTACTAGTTTCTTTGAGTAATTTTTGTTTTCACCAGGTTGGCATTTTTATTTAGATACTTTTTAAATGTAAACATTTTATTTAAAGTCCTTTTTCTGGATTTAAATCCAAGGAACTATCTGTAGTAACTGACTTTTGCCAAAAGACTATAAATGATCAATTTCAGGAAAAACACACCCATCATGTTGTCAGAGCAAGCATATATTTCTGAGTTCAGTATCTGATCAAGGGATGGAAGCCAAGTAATATGTTCAGTAAATTTTGTCTTGTGATCATTTGGAACTCCTGATCCTATCAACCATTTTCAGAAACTTCGGGTTATTCAACAGGCACAGAATTAAATGATTGCTTGGCATTTTCTGCTTTCTATGGAAGAGTATGTCCGACACTCCAAACCAGCTGCATCTCCCCAGAGGCTTCTCTACAGTACCATTTAGATTTACATTAAAAGTGGTTTAGCTTACGTACACTGTATTGTTTGACAAGAAAGATTGATGTTCAATTATAATTAAGTTTCCGTGTAAATGACATCACTCAAAGAGGCATAAGGTTCCATATAACCTTTATGCTGTTCTTTTTCTATAAGATATTCTAGGTTATATGCAGACTCAGGTGATTTTTCTCTGTGTTCTTTTTAATGGATGGATTGGTATTCTTTGGATGCAACTCAAGTATATCCAAAACCCTGTGTATAGGTGAATATCAAATTGGGGGGAGGAAAGGAATAGTTGTTATTTAACTCCCTAGCTAGCTCTGGGTGATTTATCTTTAGAGGATAGATAGAAATAATGAAGATATCCAAAGGGAGAAAGTTGTGGAAGTTAAAGTTATTTTATTGTTATTATTAAAGTTATCAAGCTCTATAATTTTCACAGTTCTTTTAGTCATTCTCTGCTAAGGTGGAGCATGCCCTGAACATGAGCTATGTAGCATGTTGAGCCTTGAGCCAGAAAAATTTGGATTCAAATCCCTGCTCAGGCAGGTACTAGTTTGCTGATTCTGGACAAGTCAATTAATCTCTCTAGGTTTCAATTTCCTCATCTAAAAAATAAAGAATAATGGGATTGATCTTGATAAACTTTTGAGGTTCTGTCCAGCTCTAAGTCTGAGATCCATGATGTGTAGACCAGGGCTTCATCTTTCCTTTACCAGACTTTGCAAGGATTCAATTCAAAAAGATTAATTGCCTATCATCTGTTTTCTAATTCTAATTCTAATAAGAGGAAATAGCATATGCGAAAACAATTACAGAACCTATATGGTTGGGGAAAGTGGGGAAAGTTCAAAATAAATTATAAGTCCACACATATAATTTATATTGTATATAAATAATATAATAGTCATTCTCTGTCATGTAAGTTCCTTTTATTTTTCTTTTACATGCTTTATTCTCCCCAATTAAGTTGTAGTTTCTTCCACCATTTTTTTCATTCAACATAAATTTAAAAGATTAAGTACTATACATAGTAATACTATCAGTATCCTAAACAATATAGAGAAGGATAAGATGGCTCTGTCTATCTCTGAGGAGAATTATAATGGGGAGAAGACAAGAATATGTAAAATTCCAAAAGACAGTGTAATGGAGTAGAAAGTGTGCAGGATTTGACATCTCAAGATATGGGTTGGAATTCTGACTCACAATCTGAGAGCTCAATTGTCTTATCTATAAAATGAGAACAGTGACATTAGCTTTTGACCTTCCCTAATAAATGACATTTTTTCACTTTCGCTTCATTGTAATTTTATGAAGTAGATCAGTTTTAATAGCCTTATTTTAGATTGAAATGATATAACAAAAGAAAGAAATTCAACATGACTCCAAAAGACCCAGATAATGACAAATAGGTTTGATAGAGGTCTGTTAACTGAATTCAGCATTTTTATTCAACTCAACAAACATGCCTGCCTTATAAGAGGAAGCAAAACAGAGAAACAATAATGCCAAGCAATGTGATCATGGACAAAGTTATAACCATCTCTGAGATCCAAGAAATTCATTGGTGGAGAAGGCTGTCAAATGACCATATAAGCAAAATCACAAGGTTCTTTAAAACACATGCAAGCAATAGGGAGTGATAGATTTAGAGTTAGAAGGAATTTTAAAGGTCATCTATTCTAATTTCCTCATTTGTAAATAAGAAAACTAAGCTTAAGAGAGATTAAATGCTGAAGGAGATAATATGTACAAAACCAGGTTTTAAATCCAAGTCCTCCTATTCCAAAGCTAATTTGTTTCTCATTAATAATATCTTATCTCCTCTGGCAAATAATGAATTTATGGAAAATCTCTAATAAAGGTTTGATACACTGGATTATAAATGTGTGTATTATATATGTGCATATATGTTTATTGATATATATGTATATATCCACACATATGTGTAAACAAGAACTATTTTCTAATGACTATCCTCCAGTAGCCAAATGATATAAAAAGGAGTTTTCAAAAGAGAAAATGTAAACTATCAGCAACCACATGAAAGAATATTCCATATCACTAATACTAAGGAATGTGAATTAGTTTACTATAAAGTTTCATCTCACAGATTGGTAAAGATGAAAGAAGACCAAAATAAAAATAGTATTGTAAGAAGAGTGAGAAAATAAGCATACTAAATAATTTCTGGTAGAGTTATGAGATCTTAATATTAGAGAATAATATTAAAAATATTAGTAATAATACACACCTCTTAAAGGCATGTATCGAATATGTAGAGGACTGAGTCAAATTTATGAGGACATGAATAATTCTCAAATTGATAAATGGTCAATTGATGTGAACTGGCAATTTTCAGAAGAAGAAGAAATCAAAATTATACAGAATCATATGAAAAATACTCTAAATAATTATTGAATCAAGAAATGCAAATTAAAACAACTCTGAGGTACCACCTTATTCCTATCAGATTGGCTAAAATGATAGAAGCAGAAAATGACAAATATTGGAAAGGATATGGAAAATTTTGGACACCAATACACTGTGGAATGATCCAACCATTCTGGAGAACAATATGAAATTATGCCCAAAGAGTTAAAAAATTGTTTATATCCTTTGGCTCATCAATATTACTATTAATTCTATTTCCCAAGATGATCAAGGAAAAGAGGAAACCTACATTTCCTAAAATATTTGTAGTAGTTTTTCTTTGTGGTGGCAAAGAAAAGGAAATTGAGGAGATATCCTTCAATTGGGGAAAGGATGAATAAATTGTGGTATATAATTGTGATGGAATATTACTGTGTTATAAGAAAAGATGAGTAGGTTGATTTTAGGGGGGGAAAGGGCAAGATTAATCACAAAATAATACAGAGTGAAATGGTCAGAACCAAGAGATTATTATATACAATGACAGCAACATTTTTCAAAGAGTACCTGTGAGGAACTAAATTATTCTGAATAATATGAATATTCAAATAAATTATGAAAGACTTGGGAAGGAAAATAATTAATCTCCAGAGGAAAACTGCTATATGGAAGTTTGTATTGTATGGTTACGTGTGTGTATATATGTGTATATATATGTATATATACATATATATATATTTGTTGTGAAAGAGGGAGGAAAACTCAGAAATCAAAATGTAACAAAAAATAGTTTAAATAATGTGTTTTTTTTTCTTAAAAAAAAGCAAATAAGCAAGCTAATCCATTGGTGGTAGAATTATGAAATCTTACTACTCTAGAATAATACCAAAAATTTCTGTAATTATACACAACCTTTAATGTGGACCTACCAATGCCTTCCTCCTTCCTTTGTCTTTTAGAAACTACATCCACATATATAGATGTGTGTATATATATATATATATATATCAACTCATTTATATATTATGCTTGTGTATAGATATATTATATGTGTTCATGCATGTAATATAGGATATATAACATTACATATCAATTACATTATAAGCCATGTGATTACATGTGTAATAATAAAATATTAACCTGAAGAAAACTACAGTTTCATAGATGTAGGAAACTCCTTGTAAGGAGTTCAACAAGACCAGTAGATTGGCACTTCCACCACAACTTACAGTCTTAGAGAGTCACCTGAGGTTCTGGGAAATTAATTCACTTACCCAGGGTCACACAGGCAGAATTTTAATCTAGGGTTTCTTGACTCTAAGATCTGTTCTCACTACATTATGTTGCCCTTCCCAGAAATAAAAAGTGGTTTCATTTTTAATTAACTTAAAAAGAAGCCCCTCTTCTGAAATGTTCAATAACTCAAAGTTCAGAGGAACCTGATCTATGTGACCTAGCTAATATTTACTATTATTTCACTGGATACTTCATTTTAACCTGAACTTGGAAGACAACCACTGTCCAAGAAATCATGCAGAAAGAAGGAGAAAATGTTGTTTTCCATCATTAGAAAAAAAAATTATTTTAATGGAGTTCCAAATTATTTGGTACCTATCCTTAATTCATTTCCCTAAAAAATATTTTTTTTCTAATCCTGCTGAGTTTTCTGGTGGAGGCAAAAATAAACATTTGATTTCCAATAATAATTCATTTAAATCTGCTATGTTTCATTTCCCCATATTCTTTATTTCCTCTATTTCCTTATAACATACACTACTTATGTATAACAAACGGCAGATTCCGCTGTAAGATGATGCTTGAAATCCAGTTTAATCAGTCATTCTTCATGAATCAAAATGCATTCTGGAAACTTTGGGGTGCCTTTATTGAAATATATTTAACTTTTGCTTTCTACATGGGACTAAAATGTTCCTGTGAAAATATTTTACATCTCTCTGTCTATTACAGATGAGAGTATGTGTTTAATCCAAGTTTAGAACCTTCTAAAACACCATAGGTTTAGAGTTTCAAACCAGCTTGAGTCTTTTGGTGTTCGGCTTTGTTTGTTCTTGGCAAGGCTCAAAAAGCTTTAAAGGGCTCAAAAGATTTCTTGGACATAGCGCTTAAGAAAAAAAAAAGTATTTTGATGAGTAAAGCATAAATGAACCAGAAACATATGGATTAAATTTCCCTCAAAATGCACATGGGTTTAACAATTAATGGAAAAAGTGCTTCTAACATGCACTTTGGGTTTTATCAAACCCCAAATATTTGAAAACTAGTTTAATATGTTGATGGAACCCAAACTCTCACTTGCTTCACCCACTCAAATCTCTATTGATATCGAATCAGAAGCATAACTATTTAGATATGCAAACAGAAAATAGAAATTTTGAAATTATGAGAATGGATGAGAACAACATAATATTCTTCTAAAGTTTATTTCTGTTCACATTTGTTTTCTTAAATTCTTCTACTCAGAATTTCTAACAATCTCTTAACTATATTCTAACTCAACATGTTAAGAGTTTTGAATGAATTTATTGATTGTGGCTGAAAAATGGGGAAAAATGAATGAAATCCTTTGAGATGCATGTATGTCATGAACTTCCCTAAGTTATTTGCAAATGTTTCTGCCAGTATCAATAAATCTTTGAAATTTCAGGATGGACTGCATTAATTAAAGAATAGTTCTATGTATTGAAAAGTTCTTGCAAGTTATGTCTTTTAGCTCATGGTATTTTGCTATATGCCTGAGCAAAAATTCTAATTTTCAAGTCGTTTAGCAACAAAGAATTTGTTAATAATTTCAATGGGTACTGAAACCCTCTCTAAATTTTGAAACTTTTAAAAAGTATTGGGTTTATTTCCTAAGTTGACCAGGGAAAAAGGAAAAGAACCTAAATATTTAAAAATATTCATAGCAGTGATCTTTGTGATAACAAAGAACTGGAAACTGAGGTAAAGCCCATCAATTGAAGAATGACTAAAACAGTTGTGGCATGTGATTTTAATGGAATACTACTGCACCGTAAGAAATGAAGAATGGGTTAATTTTTAAAAAGTGGAAAGACCTAAGTGGAAAGACATTTATGAAGAGTGAAATGAACCAAGAGAACAATATATAAGGCAACAGAAATATTGTTTGAAGAATGACTCTTGTATGCCCACCTCCAGAGAAAGAACTGATAAATGGAAATAAGTAAGACATAGTTTTGTGTGTATATACATATAAATGGGGGGGGGCAGGAGGGTGTGTGTGTGTTTTGTTTTTTTTCTGTCAAATAATCCCTTCTCTAATAAAGAGAGAAGGGGAGGGAGTTACCTAGGTATTTTAATGTAAATAAAATAAACACTAAGAAATGAATAAATAATTTTAAATTTAAAAAAGAAAGAGGGCTGCATATATGAAATCATGAATGTCTATTAAAGAGAATTTACATCTTTAAAAGTATTACAAATTCAATAAGTATTCAGTTTTTTTAATAGCATTGCAATATCTATTTATTCCTGTGGGTTACCTTAGAAAGAAGGGCATATTGGTGGTAGAATGGATAGAGCACCAGTCCCAAAATCATGAAGATGTGAGTTTAAATTTGACCTCAGATACTTCGCAACTCTGTGATCCTGGGTAAGTAAGCCATTTGCCTCAGTTTCTGCATCTATAAAATGAGCTAGAAAAAGAAATGGCAAACCACTCCAGTATCTTTCCCAATAAAACCCCAAATAGGGTTATGAAGAATCTGAAACTGAACAACAACAATAAAACTGTGGAAAAGAATGGAAAGTGGATGGAATTAGGGGTTATATATGAAACTTATTTTGCAAAGTGGAGAGAGAAATGGGACAGAATTCTGTAAAGCATTCATAGAACAAGGTTGAACAAATGACATAAAATCAGAAGAAAAATCTGTTTGCGGTTAATTTTGAAATCTTATAAAGAAAGTCATTTTGTTTTTCCTTGTAATTCCTGTTTGTATGATTTCAACTTTGTACCAAAGAAGAAAGATTTTTCCATTAACCATGCCCATCTTCTTCCATGAGAGAAAGACAGAGAGATAGACAGAGAGAAGGCAGGGGGATATTTAAGTGTCAAAATAATCTAAAAGGGAGAATTTTTCTGAGAATGGAGTTTTATAGGCTTGAGAAAAGAAAAAGGAAAAATGAAGAGAAGAAGCTTTCTAAATGGCTGTAATTGTCATTTGCCCTGAAATAGAGCATTGGCATGTGAGGTCTCAATCTGCTCTCTTCTCTGGCCTACAGGCTTTAATGCCAACTTCCATAAAACCACAGAGAGAATCTTTGGTATGTTTACATGGAGATTGGATCAGTGCTGAAGTCCTTGAAGGGGCACAGATGGGCTCTCTATTTAGTAGCTTTACCCTTGTTCTTCACTCATCACAGAGTAGTTTGCACACACCAAGGGGTACATTAGACTTAGAAGGACTATAAGATCTTAAACATACATTCAAAAAAATTCTAAGTGGCATCTCCATCCACTGCCAGTAACTCTTCTCCTCCCCCAAATCTAGATATAGATTTGGCTCTAAAAAGGTATATCAGAGTGGAATTCTCCCTTCATTTCATTCAGAGAGGGGGCAATAAGGCAGAATTAGTGACACATTTAATGACAAAACTTATTTATATTTAATGAAGTACATTGTTGATCATTCGATCATTCATTTTGTTCTCTCAAATTCTATTTTCCATGTATAGATATTGATATAACCCCAAGATATTGATTTTTTCCCTATCAGGTTGAAAGAAACAAATTTATGAAAAAATGAAAAGACAGAAAGAAATAGTTGTCCAGAGAAGTCGCATATCCTTCACTATGACAAAACTTTTAAGTTCAGGATTGGTCTGGTGTGTGTGTGTGTGTGTGTGTGTGTGTGTGTGTGTGTGTGTGTGTAAATAGACAGTGAAACATACCACAAGTATTCAATTCACATGTGAGGGGGAATCATAACAGTAAAGAAAAGTCTAAGTCTTCCAACCCCTGAAGAAACATAATCCTGAGTTTATATCAGATGGTTTATGGGAGTTTATTGGAATATACAACAGGGTTCATGTAGTGTGTCACAAGGTGAAGCCTGTTCACTGGTGATTTACAAGCCGCATGTGCCGGTGTTACGGTAATTTATAGAACACAGATGGTCGTGGAGTGCCCCTGCTGACTTGGAGCTGAATAGGAACCTAAGCCCCGAGTGTCATCTGCTGTGGGTACCTCAGGTTCACTTCTCCAAATTATGCACTGACATATTTCTCTTCTAATCTGGAAGATTCCAGAGACCCTTACCTTGTAACACACAGAGTCCTGAAACTGCTCAACTCTGACAGAGCAGACAAAGGGATAAAAGATTCAGATTAAGGAGAGGCCAAATCCCCTCCCACCCCAAAGTAAAAGGACTTGCATCCTAAGAAGAGGTGGATTTCTTAAATACTTCAAAGATCAATAGAAAAACAAAATTCCGGTCCTTCCTATGGGATCTCTAAAAGGATTTCTCTGAATTCTTCATTTCAAAATATACATACTTCTCTGCTCAGAATACTTCTTTAAAATGAAATTCTTTGGGCTTAATGATTTCAAAGCACACACGTCATTTAGTACCTAAATCATTTCATTGAATAGCTTTTGATATCAAGTTCCAGGAATAGTTTCTGATATAAAGTTCCCCGGCCACCTTCAACTGTGTTATCTAATTGCTTCTTTATTACAAAACCTCTTTATAACACTCAAAGGACTGACAGGATTCAGAAAGATGGCATAATAACGGAAGATGAATGTTTACAGACTATAATGCAAATGGATTGACTTTTTCCCCAAAAAAGATTGGCCTAGCGGTGCTTTATTTCACAAATTAAGGTTTCCGTATTAGTTCTGATGCAGCTTTCAGTACAGCTGTTTGAAGTGCCTAGCCCTCTTCATTCTGGTGCTAACATATTTCGTAGTATGTTTGAATTGTTGTTGGGAAGACGGCAATGAGAGGAAGAAAGAATTCTTGAAGTTCAAATAGTAAGGCTCAGGGATCTCCTTTCTATTCCTTTCCTTAAAAATAGACTTGAACAATCAGGCAATTGCAAACAGATGCAGTAATAACACATTCCAGTGCCCTTTAACTGACTATTTCAATATCCACCACCTTCTCCAATCCAAGGCAACAAATATTTATTAAGGGTCTGCTGTATAGTCAAGCATGGTGGCACTAAAAGCCTACTATGTGGCCAAGTGCAGTAGCAATCACCTGTTTACCTTGCTGCTGCAGGAGGCACAGGTTGAGCCTGATAGACCAAAGTTTGAGTTCCATAGTTCTCAGGTGGGTAACACTGAGGCTGGACAGGGTGTCTACGCCACACCCAACATCGATATATTGATCCTTCTCCTGTTATCCCAGACACTAAGCAAACAAAATAGAAATGAACCAGCCCAGCTTGGAAAAACATAGCTTTCTTGATGATCAGGAATGGGATTGAGCCACTGCATGGCTACTGCACTTCCAGCACTGATGAAATTGGGAGATCTAGCCTAAAAAAATTAATGAGTTAATTAAATTAATGGATGAATAGCTTACTATGTTCAATACAGCAAGCTAGGCACTGGGGACACAAAGATCAAAAAGAAAGCAATGGCTTTCCTCAAGGAGCTCACATTCTTGTGGAGAGGATGTCAGGGAAGAGATACCACATGTCAACAGAAAAGAGTACATATGATTGCTAGAGAAAAGAGAGAGCACTAGCAAGTAGGGAAATCAGGAAAGACTTCCTGAAGGAGGTGACACATGAGTTGAGCCTTGAAGAAATCCAGGGATTCTGAAGAGAGGAAATACATTCCCCACGTGGGACAGCCTATGCAGACTCAATATGGTACCTTTTTTACTCTCGCCACAAAGGTGATGAAGTGGACAGAAGAAGCTGATGAGGAAAAAAGAGATTGTGTCTCTGACATGCCATGGTTCACCACACACACAACTAAGACAAAAGCCTTTACTGTTATTTTCTCTCTTCACCCAAGGATAACATAACTTTAAAAATTCTGGGATTGGGAGAGTTAAAGACCACAGCGACCAAGTTAACTTTTCCCTCAAATGGTGTGCGTTCAATTTAAAAAGGAAGAAAGAAAATAAGTTGTCTTCTTATTAAGCGAAGGAAAAAAAAAATCTGAGAGGAGAACCAGAAGGAGAGCTGTAATGGAAATAAAATTGACAGCCTCTCAAAACTCAGGTGGCACTTTCCTTTTCCAGTTAATTACGGTTTTAATTACGCGGCTTCTTGTGACTCCTTGATACCTAATAAACCAGACTCAGTGGGGCAGCCAAGTTGGGTTTTGCTTGAACTGCAGGTGTAAGACTCAGCATGGAAACATAAATCAACTTCTTAAACATGTTCCCAGGGTGTGTTCAAGCTTTTTCTTCCTGTTTGCTTGTAAAATCACATCTTTTCACCATTGTTGGTACAGAAATGATTGAAGCGGGCTATGTGTTGAATAATAGCTTTGTGTCTTTGGCTCACTTGGCCCGGTATAAAGCATTTTGCCGCCAATGAAATAGAATAGCAGAACACAAGATGTTTTTCCTTAGGTCTTATGAATAATATATGCTTCCAGATATTGACCATTTCATTTAGGAAAATAAATACCTGTTAGGGAACACAAAAATGAAGGCTCTGGGAATACACTCAGATTTCTGGCCAGAGCATTTTGAAAGCGTAAGAATAGGGGAGCTCCATTCATTCCCCACAAGTCCCGTGTGAGGTCGAGCCGGTTCAGATGTGGTAGAACGCGCGATGGCTCTCCCCGCATGGTGGCAAGGGGGGCCCCACGGCAATAGAAGGCAGGCGAGAGAGAACGCATTCCCAGGGTCCTCATTGGCTGAAAAGCCAGAAGCCTCTGGTGGCCTTATGAGCAGCTTATAAGTCAGCCTGAGCCACAGGAAAATCTGTAGTTGATCAGCTCTGCCACAACCAGTAAGTGTCACTATGGTAAATGTGGCTTTCAATATAAGGTTTTGCAGTGCGCGGTGATAATTCTGCTGGTTCTCCCTCCCTCCCCCCACCCGCCTCACATCTATAAAGAGAAAGTCCCACATATGGCATTTGCGTGTTATCACAAAATATGAGATATCAGGTAAAATAAATTACGTGTGAAGGGGTTTTGCCCATAATTTCTGGTAATTTCGAAAACATGAAAATAGCTTTTGAAGTAATAAAGAGGGCCTCCATCCCTTGGGGAGACTTCAAAACCCGTCACACGCTGTATAAACAGAAACGCCGTTACCTTGCATATGCCCTTCCTCATTTTCCTTGAAACCCCAGCTAATTGCCAACAATAGTTGTATTCTAACAGGCGGTTTCTTTTTCAAAGCTCAGTCATTTGCATTCCTGCTCATTAAAAGCAAATTTCTGGTTGGGGGGGAGGGGGAAGGGACGCTAAGGGGTGGCAGAGGTTGAGGGAGGGGGTCATAGATGACGAACCTTGGATGGCATGTTTCCCAAAAGAAGATGCAGAGCTTTGGGGTTATCCATGTTTCTTTTCCTCCTCCCCCTTAGTGAAGGCAGTCATTAAAGGGAGAGATGCAGATTCTCATTTCTAAGATTTCCCTTTTCTTTTTCCCCTCCTCTTGATATCTCCCACTACTCAGCCCATTCCTGTAGCTCTCCAAGATCAGGCCCATTGGTCCAGAATAGAATTTACAGAATGGAATGGAATTTGTTGAAAACCAAATGGTATGTCATAAATACATGACCATCGTGACTCCTCCTTTCTCTGCTTCCCCATAATTCACAAATGGACATTTAGAATGGCAAGGATGGACATTTTGAACTTCTGGCTATACAGACAAGTTTTATTCCGTTTGTTTGTAAGTATTAACAATTACCGAATGGACCAGCTAGATGGCTGGGTGGGTAGAGAGCTAAGCCTGGAGGAAGGAGGTCCTGGGTTCAAATATGGCCTCAGACACTTCCCAGCTGTGTAACTCTGGGCAGTCACTCAATCCCAATTGCCCAGCCCTTACTGCTTTTCTGCCTTAGAACTGATTAGATAGTTAGTACCCTTTATTAGACAGAAGATAAGGGTTTAAAAAAAAACAATGGATAGGGAGATCATTTGTCCAGAGACTCCCCCAGGGGACATGCACTGCTCCTTTCCTTATGGGATAAGAGTTCTAAAAATTAAATGATGGCAAGGTTTTGAACAGATAGTGTAGACCCACTCTGTTTAAACTAACTAACAGGGAAAAAAAAAACCACTAAAGAGAGTCAGGACCTTTGGTCCTTTCTATCCGATGTGGCCTTAGGCAAGGCACTTACCTTGCTTGGGGATCCACTTCCTTCATTTTTAAAATAGAAGGTTAGACAAGATGACCTCTGAGGCACTTTTTAGCTCTCCCTCCTTGTTGCTATTATCCTTCCATGGGCTCCAAGACTGGAGTAAGAAATGATGGAAATTCTAGGAATTATAGTAGATGAGTGGGGGAGATATTGGGAGGTAGCAGGGCTTATCAATGATTCTTAAAATCATACCGTCTAGCTGGCAGCCATGGTTACCACAGAGAGAGATTTTGCATATTATAATATATTATATTATTTATATTCATTATATTATATATATCATATATTATATCAGATATCATGTAATATATATGATAATATATTATATTATAATATTAAAATTCATCTTTCTATTCAATTCTATTCTATTTAAACTTATGAAAAAATCTAGGACCATTCTAAGGAGACAGAAAAGAACTGTGGACAAAGAATTATCTAGCATTAAGATAACAGAAAACAGTTAAAAGCTATGTATTTATACAATAGACAAAATCAGATGAATTTGATTTTCTTTTTGCAGCTTGCTCTCCCATATTTTGGTCTTTTCACCTTCTTGGCTCATAACTTGAATCTTTCTGTACAATTTGGGTCCCTTTTCTATCATGAGTTTTCATTAAACCTGAAGAAAGATCTTGCTAGCGTCAAAGGTAGGGAGCTAAGTCTAACATCTCTTTCATTATGAAAAATAAAGTTTTAGATAAACGTATAAGGCTTGGTTAGCTACAACTATGTAAGCCAAATTATTTTATTCTACTCACTAAGGCACATGAGAAGGATTTTGACATTCATTAATTAACTGTTTGATGACAACTGAAAATAATCAACCTCTGACTTATCCACAAACATTTAAAGACAAAGTATTTTTTATAAATAAATTGGCAGTTAGCAATTTTCCCAGATGTTCTAAGAACAAGGAAAAATATTTGTTGGCATACTTTGAAGCAGTTAGTAAGTAAAATCTAAAAGGAAAATTATTGCTCACCTTGACTATGTAAAATGAAAAACTCATAGACTGACCTGGCTCTAAATATATTTGTGCAAATGAATTAGGAAAATGGGCATATATAGATATACATAAATATAGTCATATATACACATATGTGAAATGTATATAAATACATACATATGTATATATTATTTTTAAATACTCATTAAATGGAAACTACATTAAAATGAACTTTTCACAATTGCAGTGAAGTAGGAACATGACTAGGATAAACAATAGAAGAAAATGAGCCACTTGAAGAAATGCAGGAGGTACAGAGCTCCAGACTTTTGAAAAGAGCTTAAGGAACATAATGGTGTGGAAGATATCAGGGCAAAGGATTAAAGTCCAGAGAAAAGCCTATAAAAAAAATTACATGATGAGCATGTGGAAAAACCATGGAAATTTGTTCATGGTAACATGAAAAAGGATGAAAAGTTTTGGGATTAGAAGAAGAAAAAAAAAAGACTTATTTTCTGATCAAACCAGAATAAACCTGTTCCAGTCCAAAAGGAAGAATCTGGTGACATGAAAATAGGAAGGAGAAGTTCTAAAAGAAAAAGAGCTGGTTCTCTCTATGTTATAATAATAACTGATCCCTAAAGAGTCACTTAAAAGGTACAAAGTAATAATAATAGTATCTAACATTTTGTAGAGTACCTCCTATATGCCAGACACTTTGCTAAACGCTTTACAATTATTATCTCATTTTATCTTCACAATAACCCTGCAAAGTAGGTGTATTTATTATACCCACTTTACCAATGAGGAAACTGAGAAAAAGACAAGTGCCCAAGATCATCCATCTAGTAAGCATCTGAGACCAGATTTAAACCCAAGTGCTCCTGACTCCAGGTCGAGCACTCTATCCACTGAGCCACCTACCTGCCTTCTCTGCCTACCCTCTTTCAGTTGAACACCACAACAATCATGAGAGGCAGGTACAATAGCTATTAAAATCTCCATTTTACATAGGAAAAAACTGAGGCTCGTGAAGGTGAGCTTATTTGCCGTTGGTTACCTTGCCAATAAATGTGGAAAGCCAGATTTAATCCTGGAACTTCTATGTGATAAGCCCAGGAGTCTCCCCAATATTCCATGAAAGCTTAACTTAGCCTACCCTTCAAGAGATTCCATTTTGGAGGAAGGTAGTACTAGTCAACCATCAAACATTTTAGCAAGCACCAACTATGTGCCAGGTATTATATTAGAAGCCGTAAGTTCTACCCCTGGCTTTTGGAAGTACTAGATATAAGACTGCAGAACAAAGAAAGCATCAGTAAAGCAGAGGATAAAAATCCCTGTGCTACCAACTTCTCAGTATCTTCATTAGCATCAAATGAGATCTTGGGTATAAAGGGGCTTTGAGCACCATTAATAGGTAAAGCAGTATAAGCTGCCATTTTTATTAATGAGAAAAGAAGAGCGGCAGAAAAGGGTCTTGGCTCCCATTAGGATGTTATCAAGCTTGCATGTGAGACAATCCTCAAATCTTCATGTTTTCTCTTTCTTTAAAGCTTGCTATTAAATTTGTCCTGAAGTTCATCACACACTTCACAGGAGCTGAAGAAAGAAGCAATCAGAAATCAAAGTTATAAAAAGCTAATTGGCTAGTAGGAGCCTTCTTCTATCTGGATGGACAGCAGGAGAGGTGGAGCCCTTCACTTTGGCATTTTCAAAAGCATTAATGGTTCTAGGAGCTTTCAGTCTGAAGTTCCAGTCAGACGTGTAATATCTGCTTCATGACCCAAGGTTTGGTACTGTGCCCCTTATTGTTTCCCTCTCTCCATTCAGCAAAGTAGGAAATAGGAAAATGTAAAGCAACAACTTACAACCTGAAATATTTATATTTCTTTTCCTCCTATGGATTTCTATAATAAAGTCCTTATAAAGTGAGGTTATTGATTTAAATTTTTGCAGAACTTTGTTATTAAATCATATTTTAGTTATGTCCAACTCTTTGTGATCTCATTTGGGGTTTTCTTGGCAATGACAGTAGTTTGCCATTTCCTTCTCAGTTTATTTTACAGATGAAGAAACTGAGGCAAAGAGGCTAAGTGACTTAAGGTCACACAACTAGTAAGTATCTGAAACTGGATTTGAACTCAGGAAGATGAATCTTCTAACTCTAGACCCTTAAAATGGTGTAAATGTTAATTATTTTATTGTTATTGAAGTTTCTGACAGATTTTTTTGCATTTATCTACATACATATTTAGGGTATTTTTATGTATTCTCTCTCTTCTACTGAATTATAAGCTCCACGAGGTCAGGAATCATTATGGATCCCAAGATAGTACATTATATGTCATAGCAAAATCATAAACGTTGGTGGAATTGAATTGACTCAGGCACCCTTGCAAAATAGATAAGAACCAGTATTGCTCAGATTATTACCTTTCTGGAGAAATGAAAACCAAAGAAAGAAGTGTAACGGGTACTATGCAAATTATGATCAGAAATATGACTAGAAACTAAAACACATGTTCCCCAATTCACCAGCCTAAAATTCCGATTGCTAGATTGCTTCATTCATAAAAGAACATACTAGGAATATCTAGAAGAAGGAGCTATATCCTATGAGTAACAAATAAATATGTCCCAAAAATATATGAGTGTAGCATAAAGACAAATGATAATGCAGAACAGATCATAGAATAATAATTCTAAAGAACTAGATCAAAGGTGGTACCCAATAACTAGGGAATTACTGAACAAATTATAGTATTTGAATGTAATAGAATACTATTGTACTATAGAAAAATGATGAAGGGGATAGTTTCAGAGAAATCTGAGAAGACTTGAATGAACTAAAGACGAATGAGGTGAATGGAAACAAGAGAACAATCTCTACAAATAACAGAATTATAAAGACAAACAACTTTAAAAGACTGAAAATTCTGATAACAATGACTAACCATAATTCCAAAGGTTCCATAATGAAACATGCTTTCTGCCTCCTGACAGTAAAATGTGGACTTGGGCTTCAGGCTGAGAATTTTTTTTAATTTGTTCAATAAAGAAACTTCTTTTGCTTCCTTATGCATATTTTTACTTTATTTCAAGAATTTGTTTTTCTTCCCTCCACACCCCCAATGGAGATGATATGGGGAGAGAAAGTAGATTTTTTTTAATTTAAAATTTTTTTAAGTTTAATTTTAAAAATAATAGCATATACTTGGTATTCAATAAAGTGCTTTCCTCACAAAAATCCTGTAAGAAAATGCAAATATCATTATCTCCACTTTACAGATGAAGAAATTGAGTCTTAGAGTTGATAAATTATTCCCCTAAGATTGTCATATCCAGCATAAGGCTGAAATTTGGACCCTGGCTTCTTGACTGCCTTTCCAATATTTTTCATGGAAATATTAATCCACATTAGTTTTTTCATTTTATTTTTACATTTCAGACTTATATCCCACTTTTCACTAGAAGCTTGTCAGAATTCTATTATTTAAACTATCAATTTAAAAATGTATGTAAAGTATAGTGCTTTGATGTTGATTATTAGCCAAGAAGTCACCAGACCAAAATATGACAAGGTTTTCCCCTTTGTTTCAGAGATAGCCAGTTCTAAAGTGCCTTCCTCTTTGATTATCACTCCATCAGTATTATGGTCCAAAGCAGCGTTCCCAAATTATTCTTCCTGGAGCCAACTCTGAGCCCAACAAAACAAATATACTTTACCTTTTTTAGAAGAGATTATGAATAGGTATTGTAGCCTCTTTTTTAAAAAAAAAAAAGCATATTAGAACAATTAACTTAACACCAATAGAGAGGGGGCTTGGAACTCTTCAAGTTCTAAAGGATAAAGAAAACCAGATCTCCCCAGAGATTTTGTTACTATGTATAGTAGTAATACCGCTGCTTAAAAATAAGGAAAGTATTTACAGTAAAGACAAGGAAGGGAAAGGATCTAAAGAATTTGGCAGGCATTGATAACAATCATTTTGAAAAAGCCCTGGAACATTTAAAGAGAATTATAAAGGATTTTGTCAGAATCAAAGGGAGAGAAAACTCCATAGTTGGAGATGTATTTGGGGGATCTACAAACCGATTACATCAGATTGAACAGAACAGCTTTGGTTGGGCAATCTGAGGAAAAGAAAAGTATTGGTCCATTTAAGGCCATTTTTCCTCTCATCCTTCTGTCTGCTTTCATCAGTTATTCTGAGGGCTTGGTGGTAAAGGAAATTATTTGGTGCCACAAAGCATGAAGTGCTTAGAGATCCTCTCACATGTGCAACATCCAAATGGAAATGGGGACAAGTGCCAAGGAAACCTAAAATATTTCAGTACTTTGCTGAATAAACTGAAGTCATTAGGAGTGAAGAACAGGCAAGAAGTAAATGGACGCTTATATCTCCTGTGAAACTTGATGGCTTTTCATGATCCATTATAGAATAGTCGATTAGCAGCATGTCATGATAATATACCAGGCTGGAATCTAACTGCTTCTGTCTTATAAACAGTTAAAAAAAGAAGAAGAAAAAAAAAGAAAGAAAAAAATATGAAGGAAACTGAGGTTTTGTATTTTATTTGACAAAGCAAGAGTTTGGGGGGGGCAGGATTTTTATTTTCAGTAATAGCTGTACCAAAAATTTATTTCCTATTCTTTACCGACATTATATTTTCAAATTTTAAAGAATTTTTTTTGCACTGTGGTTTGACTTGATGCAATTTAAGAGACAGGGTTGCAATCGTAAGGCTAATGAGAGGAAAAATGCCCCATTGACTTCACTCAGTTCACAACATGGTAATCTGTCCATGAAGCAAATCTTTGTTAGACTCCTACCCCATGTTTGATTCATATTAATTCTGCTGTTGAGGTTATTTTAGAGAGAACTTAATGGTTGTATTGAAACCTGGGGAAACTGTACCAAACTGTTTGGCTACAGGACCTAGGTGAAAGAGGAACTTAGGAAGGTGGGTTTTGAAATGCTGAAGGGTCTACCCCTCTAGGATAGCATTAGAGCCAGTTAGAGCCCATTTATTCAACCCGATTTCCACAATCTTCACATAGACGGAGCACATTGCTTCTGTAGCACAGAAGGTACATATAAATATATTATATTACAATAAATAAGTAATATAATTAAGAGTAATCTTTTCCATATCCTAAATTCAGCACTAAAATTAAACAAGCCCTCACACATTCCAGAGACAATAACTGAGGAAGGGAGAGGGAGAAACAGATGAAAACAATATAAAAGACATGCAAAACTGCTATTAGCTTGGGATAGATAAAAGAATTTCAAAATTATAGCTTTTGGTAATGTTTAAGTTGAGAGTCTAGTAATCTGGGTGCAAATTGTACTTGAGGGCTTTTGTTCTTTGAAAAAGAAAATAGATTGGAGAGGGGGAAATTGGAGTTATTAAGTCTGCTACCAGAAAAACAAATCTTCAGAGGACGTGTCCAACTTTAAAAGCTTCATTTGTATGTACAGTCATGTGGTCACATACGGGCCATCACACCCAGCATTGTGTCCTGTACATAGCAGGCACTTGATGCATGTGTTTTGATGTCAATAATATGGAATAAATTGAAGGCAGCATAACTATCCTTTGCAAGTGAAAGAGATTTACAAGTTTTTCATAAGAAATATTTCTCTTCATTTTGGGGCCATATTTCGTTGTCAAAAGCAACATAGAATAGCAGCCTTTTGGAAGCCACTGAACCTTAGTTTTCATTTTACTTCAGACACACACTGACTCCGGTGCTTGGGGCAAGTAACAAACTTCTAATGTCAAATGTGTTTTGGACTTCATGTCAAATACCAGGGCCTGCCAGATGCATTGTAACTGGCAAATATTTAGCAAAACAAATAAAAATAGAATAGAATATAGGTAATGTTAATGTGTGGTTTTCTAAGTCAATATGCGACCCCTGGAATCCCACTATTTATTGCTTCCACTTCAGTTTGGCAACTTGCTGCTCTAGACAAAACTCTAGAGAACTTTGCAACCTAATTGGTAAAGGACGTTTCCTCACTGGAGTTCCTTATACCAATGAAATCAAAGATTCACGTCCTATGTCCTACTTAATTGTTGGAATCTTCCCTGTCATGG
This sequence comes from Gracilinanus agilis, assembly GCF_016433145.1. NCBI lineage: Eukaryota > Metazoa > Chordata > Mammalia > Didelphimorphia > Didelphidae > Gracilinanus > Gracilinanus agilis. The sequence goes on along the minus strand of NC_058131.1, from coordinate 120,666,993 downwards.
AAGAATAAAAAAGGAGGTATGAAGGTACGTTCTAAGATATTATTCACTTCTTTGCCTATGGAGCTCAGGGAGTCGCTTCTTCATTCTCTCCCCATTTAGGCTAGGCATGCTGGTACCCCAGAGGGCACTCTTAGTAACAAAGGTGCAGTCCAGTGGCACAAGGAAGTACTAAAAAAGGTCTCAACAACTTTCACCAGCCTCAGACTACCACAGAGAGAATATTTAAACAAAAGGAAAAGCTAGATGGTGCATGCATTCTTTTAGTCAATAAACCAATGAGTCTTTGCTAAGCAATGACTGTGTTCTATCATGTATTGAGGATATATGGACAAAAATGGAGTGTGTGCCTTGACCTCATCAGGTTGGCATTCACTAGGAAATTACATGGGGGATACCCAAATACATATCAAATGGACTAGATGATCTCTAAAACTAGGCTCCTACAATCTCATTGCCATACTTCTTCCAGGGATAGAAGGTTTCAAGAAGGTCTCTCTAAGAAAACAAACATTTCAAAATGACAGTTAACAGCTAAGCTTACTCCTCCATCCCTAGAAGGAGTATGGACCATGAGCTCAAAGCATTATAGAAACACATATTTAGAAATTCCCCCAGTACAATTTTATAGTTAAGGATGCTCATAATAAAAGCTTACTCCTCCATCCCTAGAAGGAGTATGGACCATGATCTCAAAGCATTACAGAAGCACAGATTTAGAAATTCCCCAGTCCAATGTTATAGTTAAGGATGCTCATAATAAAAGCAAACATTTATATAGCAATTAGTATGGACTAAGCATCCTTATTATCATTATCTCATTGGATCCTCACAACAAGTCTAGGAGGTAGGTGTCATTATTATCCTTTTATAGAAAAGGAAACTGAGGCAAATAGTTCACTAAATTGCCTAGTAAGTGTCTGAGGCTGGATTTGAGCTCAAGATTTCCTGATGCCAGGCCCAATGTTCTCTTCACTATAACCACTATAATGACTAAAACCCATTACCAAGATATAAGTTGTAAGTGGTAGAGACCAATTTTGAACCCAAGACTTTCTGATCCAAAATCTTGGCTCTTTCCATTGTATCATGAGATGTTTGCTGTCCCAAATGGGTCCAGAGTCCACCCTAAAAAACCTATAAATAAGACAGGATCACATATTCTTCTACAGCCATTGCCACCTTTGACCCAGTGTTGAATAGAAGCTAACCTTCCTCCATGCCAGTCAAACTATAGGAAGTGAAGTTTCAGTCCCAGATAATTTATTTATTGAGTTTTAACCATGTAGAAACCTGAGCATTTACTTATTTTGAAGCTATCTGACTGCATAATGTAATTGGGAGAAATGGGTTATAGACCAGAAAAGAGTAGTAGATGGTATATGCTTTCAACAAGTTTGCCTGGGAAAGTTTCAGAAACCTGAAATTTCAAAGAATTATTATCAAGTTTGCTTGGCGAATATAGGGAATTGGGATTTGGGAATCTTAATCCTTACATTTTCAGGAAGTTTTCCCTGGCATCCTTTGGAATTGGGCAATAGAGGATCACTGCAGGACACATGCAGACACATGCAAATACACACCCACACCCACACATAGATGCCTCCTTGAAAGACAGAGGTATTTAATGAGAAACAGAACAAGCAATTTCATGGACTTTGGGAAAATTTTCTCATTCAACATAAATATTAAAATGTTATTTAAAATAACTGAGAAATTACAACTTTAATTTTTCAACACTAACTCTCAAAGTCCATTAGGTTACAATGGACCTAATTTCATCTCTTACCTACATTTATTATCAGATGCCAAGTCTAGGAATGCTGAGTCAAGCCAAGGTCCAAGAGAAAGAAATTCAGGAGAGTAAACAAAAAGGCTTCCAGGCTTCTTTTCCCCAACTAGACACCAAAAGGAAAATAATAGTCACAGAAAACAGAGCCTCTAAGACAAGGAAAGTAGAGTTTTAGCTGGTATCCCAGGGTTCACTAGACTCCCTGTCCCTGAGGTTGCTCTAGAATTGTTCTACTATTCTTTTCCAATAGATGAAAGTCCCACAAAATATTGCTATATTCTTCCTAACATCTCTACATCAAGTTCATATGTTCTTATATTTTTTAACACTGGAGATCAAAACCATTCTGAGCTCCACGATAGAGCTAATAGATCACCATTTTCCTTTTTGGATCAGCTATATTTGCAAAAGTTAATGGAATATCAGAAAGATCCTGCCCTTTCTGAAAATAGTCTCTTCAATCTAACTGCCATGTCTATTGTGTGCCCTTTTCTCTATTATATTTTTCTGCTAGAAGTAGAATTTATAGTAACCTCAGTAATCAATAGAAGTCTAAGAAAAGTTACACAATTCTATATTGCCATACATTGAAATAAATGAACTTGTAAACTTTTAGGCACATGCTTTATGTAATGTATTAGATGCATAGCATATCATGTCATCATTGGTCCAATATGGCATGCTAGACATTTGTAGCCCTGTCCATACCAGCAATACTTTTAGCCTGGACTTTTTCTATCAGCCCTAGTGATTTTAAAATGGCAATTCTATCTTGGGTCTTAAGTGTTATGGGCATATTCTATGTCAAAAACTAGCTTAATGTCCCTTGATTCTCTAGACCCAAGGTGCAGGCATTGGCTGGAAGAATGGTTCTCAAAGTTTTCTTCTCTTAGGATCTCTTTATAAATTCTTAAACATCATTGAGCTTTTATTTATGTGGTTTATGTGTTTATGTGATATTTACCATGTTATATTTTGAAATGTCTTAGCATTATTATGAACATCCTTCTGACCTCATAGATCCTTTGAAAAGATCCTAAGGACCCCCAGGAGTTCTTGGATCACACTTTGAGAACCACTGAGATACAAGATGGCAGAAAATCACTTTCCCTTGATGGCCTGAGGATCGGGCATAGGCTCTGCATTAGGGTTGTTAAAATATGTCAAAAGCTCTGAAGAACCACCTGTCTTTATCTGCATTGGCCACAATACATAAAATCAAAGCAATATATTGGAACAAATGATAAGGGAGAAAGGAGAAAAATGTGATTACTGTGGAGGGGCTAATTTGTCATCTCCAAAAGTGAGAGAAAATATTCAATTCCATCTCACTTTGCCCATGTAGAACCATGTTCTATGAAAAGCTTTTATCAGGATAAAAGACAAAAACCCTATTTTTAGTAATGGTGAACTTAGTGTTCATTAACATTCAAAGAGACAATATTTTTCATTATGTTCTAAAAATGCTTTTTCAGTCTTATACATAAAGTGTTTATTTTCCTCTCCCAAGTACATTTCTTAAGAAAATAAGATAATTGATTATATGATTATTTTTCAAACTTTGTATTTATTTTCTTTCATTGTTATGGTTAAAAAAGTATGCAGCATGTGCATTTTAATTTATAACTACATAGCCATATAGCCAAGTAATCCTAGCATACTATATTAAAATAAGTACTTTAAAATTCACTTGTAGATATGAGACAATCCAAAAAGAATAGAATTGTGCACATTAAGTTAAATTTTCATCTTTAAATCACTGCCATTCCATTAAAAATCATATGACAAAAGTATATGATTTAGAGGTCCTTCACTATCATGGTCATTCTCCCCTGGAATCATTTTATTTTGTCAATGTCATTAAAATAGGTCATGAAAAATTAAACCAGTATTCCAGGTGTGCTCTTACCATCTAATCATATAACTATATAAAAACTCTGCTTCTATTCGTGTAGTCTAAGTTGTGACAGCTTTCCTAGAATTCAACTTATGAGTACTTGTTGAATTTGTGGCCAACTAAAACCTCCACGTATTTTCACACTAACTGCTATGAAATCAAACCAGATTTATCAAATAATATGTATGTACTTTGTGTGTGTTTATTTTTCATTCAAAATGCAGGACTCTACCTTTATTGCTGTTATATTTTATCTTGTTGGGTTCAGCTCATTACTGTAGCATGTCATTCATTTTGAATTTTGATTCTGTCAAGCTAATACATCATATTAGCTATTCCTCCCAGCTTTGTGTCATCTACAAATTTAATAAGCCCGCCTACGATGTCTTCATCCAAGTCATCAATAAAAAAAATGAACAGGTCAGATACAAGATATGCCATTAAGTGACCTCCCTGAGGTTGACATCAATCTATTACAATTGTTCAACCAGTTACAAATTCCCATAACTATATTATCATCCAGCTCTCATTCTTATATCTTATCCATTTGCCTATCTCGAAGCACTCTCTTAAATACAGGGCTGAAATCAAAGATATGCTATATATATGTACATGTGATATTTTTTCATTCAGCAACATAGAAATCCTCTTACAAAAGGAAGAAATTTAATTTTAGATTGACGAGCAAGATACATGTACTTGAAACAAGGGAGAAAAGGCAATTCACAAGAGTTTAACCAAGCACCAAATTTTATACCATAGCTAAGTACAGCATATTAAATGGAAAGGACATGGGACTTGGGTTTGGGAAGTGTGGGCATGCTATGGCTTTTCTGCTGGGCTTTTTCTAAGATTCTCAAATACCTTAGATCACAGTAAAGAAATTTTCTTCTGTTCTTCTGGGAATGTTGATAGGATGCTGATGAGAAGATGAGAAGTCCTACATCCTTTAGACCCTTCAAAGCATACAAGGTATTCCTTCTACCCAGGAATGGTGAGCATGTGTCTCCATGTTTGGTTGATTGCTTAATGATGATTTTCACGGGATCATTGAACAAAATTATTTCTATGATTAAATTAGTCACAGATATTGTATGAATCTGACAGACATAGAAGAAATCACGATGAAGGAAATCTTTTAAAGCTCCAGTTTGCTCTCAGATATGTGTGTGTATTCTCTGGTATTTGCATGTGCATATATGTACACATGAACACATGTATTAGTGTGTAAATATATAAACACAAATGGAAATTTAGAGGAATTTCAGCCCCTCCACTGTAAACACATTTTCCCCTTTCTTCCCTTATTTGTTCTAAAAACTTCCTTTGATTTAAAAAGCAACAGGTACTCTCTTCCTCACTCTACCCTAAGCCAGGCAAAACAAAGCAACCAGCATTTATTAATCATTTACTATGCACCATGCATTAGTCAAAGAGCTTGGGATACTAATAACATAGAAAAGAAAGACAGTTCTTGTCCTCAAGGAGCTTACATTCTAATGAGGAAAACAATATTAAAAAAAAGAAGAATGAGTGAGAGAGTTGCATAGCAGGATTGGCATGCAAGGTACTTTAGAGTGGGCACAGTTGTGAAGTCCGAAGAAGCAGAAGCACAACTGGGAAAGGAATGAAGTATGGCAGGCAGTGCATCATGGTGGTGAAATCTGTAGAATCAGAAACACAGTCATAAGGGGAATGAAGCAAAACCAGCTTGAGCCCATTTCCAGAATTGAGGTCCTAGAAAGAACTTACCCACAGGAGAATGGGGTCAGGAATAGGAAGGGTTGTTCTAGGGTGAGAAAACAACTGTTTGATGGTGGAAAAGTCCAGAAGGTCAGAGGTAGAGCTGTGAGAAAATGAAAGGACGTCCCGGGAATTGGGGGGGGGGGGGGTGAAGAAAGAATTCATAGCCAGGACAAAGGCATGAAGATGGAAGATGGAGCATGTGGGAGGAACAGCAAGTAGGCTAGTATGCCTGGACTCTCGATTGAATGGAGGGGAGAATGTACTGAGAGACTCCAAAAACAAGAAGAGGCCTTATTTTGAAGAGCTTTAAATGCCCATCAGAGGAGTTTATATTTCCTATTGGAAGAAACAGCATTTCTTCTGTTTGGTTTTTGTGTAAAATAGCCTTTAAAATATTGGTGAACCCTTTTGGTGAGCACGTGTCTCTATGTTTGGTTGATGGCTTGAATATGATGGGATCATTGAACAAAATTATTGATGTGACTGAATCTGTCACAGATATTGTATAATCCCAACAGACACAGGAGAAATCATGATGTTGGAAAACTTTTAAAGCTCTAATTTGTTGTCTGGTGTGTGTGTGTGTGTATTCTCTGGTATGTATAGCTATAGTGTCTATACATTATATATACACAGATATATATGCACATTTGCATGTATGTACATATATGTGAACACAAATATTTGTGTTTTTATTTATAAATCAATGAAAGGAAATTTAGAGGAATTGCATATTCTCCATATCTGTTCATTAATTGTGTTCAGTAAATGAACTGAATCAGCACTTACTAAATACTTACTGTTTTCCAGACACTGTGATGAGTACTAAAGAAACAAAAATAAAAAGTACCTACTGTCAAGAAACTTACAAACTATTTTGGGGAGAAGGGGAAAGCAACAGGAATACAGGTCAATAAATATAAAACATGCACTGAACAGTGGATTGAATGCTGGGCATATTCGTTTCCTTCCTCATTCACTTACTAGGTATAAAAAATGGGGCTCGTGACTTAAATCGTTATCTGTCTAAGTTGCCTTATCTATAAAATGGGAAAAGTAATAGCACCTATCTCCCAGTTATTATGAGGATCGAGTAAGATTATATTTGTAAAATGCTTAGCCTAGGACCTGGATCATAGTAAGAGCTTAGTAAATATTAGTTATTAATATCATTATCATTACTCTTTTGGAGTTATCTTCTCTTTGGGATATCTTAAAAATCAATCTCTGAATGCTTTTAAATTGTGCCATCTCTAGCGTGGCTTTCTATATTTCTATTATATGTCAACTATACTTGTTCTTCCCAACTTCAGCACTATATCTATTTGTTATTTTCCACAGTGTTGAAGACTGTGACAATGGCATTCGAATGACGTGGCTCTGCCATAGTTAAAGGTAAAAATCCATTGCTTTTGGAATGCTGGAAAATATTAGGGTTTTTGTTTTTGTTTTTGTTTTTGCTAAGATTGAAATGAAATGAATGAACAAGCATCATAATCTGAGCCAAGAACTAGATCCAGCATTGGAAAGAAATCCTCCAGCCCTCCAGGGCTATCTCAAGAGGGGATGTAATAGCCATGGTCATGGGACCCAGCTCATTCATGAGAGTGCTAGTTCAAATAGGAACTTCAAAGCATGTGCAACAAAAGTCTTCTACACAGAAAAAAGAAAACAGATGAGTAATGCATATTACCATCGAGCAAGAAAGATATTCTTTTTCCCCATTGCTCAGGGTCAAATAGTTAATAGTTGGGAGGCTGGCAACAAAAATTCACTAAGTCATCCCTCTCTGTTTCACCATATTGTCTCTCAAAAAGAGAAAGAAGTTTCCTGAATGACCAAAAAGACTAGATTGTCCCTTCTGGTAATCAAGAGAAGAAAAGTTCTACTACAACTTATATTAATCAGAATATTCCTTTGTTTCTCCTTTTGGAAATAATACATTATCCTATTTCTGCAGGCAACAGACAGTAGGAAATGATTCATTTTAATAATAGAAACATTTTAGAAAATTACTCTTAGCATTCTATTGGAAGCAAATATCAAAATAGGTCAACTCTCCTGATAATCTAGAATGCTGACTTATTTTTTCACTAACTCGAAGAAAAGTCAGCTGTCCCTGTCCTATTGCTGCCTGTTCCTGACCCACTCACAAAAGTTTTTAAAAACTGTGGTAGTAACCAAAAGTGAATGGAATGCATTTCTATGGAGAAGGAGGATTGAGGCAGAAATATAAAGCAGGAGTGCTTTGAAGTTGGAAAAATAAGGAATATTTCATTCTTTTAAAAAAAGGAAGTTGAAGACATTTACAAAATGGGACAGCATCCAAGGGAGGTGGATTTATCCACAAGATCTAAAGACAGATGAAGATTTGTACTTGGGCTATATTTATCTGCTTGGTCTGAATGGGAAGCCATATGCCTTGTTTCACATCATATGGGAATTTTTTAAATTTGAGGTCACGTTCTATTGTTCTCATTATTTTCAGAATCATAATTGGGAGTTAAAACAAGTACAAATAATGGCTTATTCAGGAATACGAAGTCTTAAAGTAGGCAATTCCAGTTCACCTGAAGGCTTGTATTTCTTTTATACACAAATACACACTTATATAGATATGAATATCTATATCACGCAGATGCTATATTATTTTTGCTTATTGTTTAAATGATCATTTTGTCAGGCCAATTAAAATACAGGTCTCTACTAATATTTCAAAAATGCTGATCATTTTTTTTTACTTGCAAAGAATCGGATTTAATACTGTTATTGTTGAACTCTGCATAGAACATAGTATTAAAATAGATTTATTTAGCTTGGCCCCAGCTCAGTTTGCAGTTGGCTGCTGCCTGATCTATCCTCCATTTATTGCATTTTTTAAAAAATCTAATACACATGCAACTCGTTGTTGTCCTGTCCTTTGTTTTTGAAAAAGACCTATGACATCATGGGTCAATGTCTTGACTTGTTCATGAATTGGATTTCAGTGAGACATGGTTATACAAAGTCATCAGCCTCACTCTCTCTCCCAGAGCCATTGAAGTCCAGTGGCATGACAAAACTCAGGACAACTGGCAATGACCAGTGGATAATGCAGTGGATAACCTTGGCTTCTTCAGTATCTGACCAAGGACTTAAGTGCTGGACAATGCCTGCTTTAGCCATCTTCATGGCCATTAGAACAAATTGTTCTTAGCTGCCCATTCTGCCTGACAGATCTGAGACAATGGGAACACTGGAAAAATCAAAACAAATAATGAATTTAAACTACATGTAAATTTAAACAATAAAATTTAAAAAATAAATGATTTGGTTCACAAAACAATGCTTTGAAAAGGAATAATGAAATTAGATCTCCGCAGTCACAAAATAGTTAATTTAATTTTCAGTTCCTGATTCAATTCAGTAGTAAGCATCTATGATATGTGTGGAAGCATCTGGTCATAATAGGTAGAGTTCTGTGCCTAAAGTTAGGAGACATGGAGTCAAACCCCACAAATTATATTTATTAGGTAGGCAACCTTAAGCGATTCTGTTAGGTTTTATATGCCCCCAGACAACTCCCTAGGATTTATCTACTAAATCAAAGATGGGATGAGGATCTACAATGATGGGAGAACTTTGTAATAATAACTTTGTAACTGCCAGCAACTGCCTCCTTCTCCCTTGGTTCCCCCTCCTTTGAACAAAATCCCATCCTTACAACTTCCTTATATTCATCAAATCACAGATCCTTCCAGAAATCATATATGGGCAACTAATAATACCATATATAAATGTTCAATGTTTCAAAAATTTTTAAAAAAACTTTTCTTGCAACAACAGTATGAGGTGCATCATTATACTCATTTTTCAGATAAACTATAAGATGAGAGATTAAGTGATTTTCCCTAATCAGTTCACTAATAAGTAAAACAAATGGATCTTGAACCCAAATTTTCAGTACCTTTTTAAAATTTTTTATTTCATTGTCATGCAAAGCACACTTCCATATTGTTCATTATTGTAAGAGCACACTCATACATAACCAAAACCCTGAAATAAAACCAAAGATACACTGATGTGAAAGACTATTCTCACATTTCTTTCTCTGGAGAAGGATAGCATTCCCCATCAAAAGTCTTCCAGGATTGATTCAGGTCACTGCATTGCTGAGAGTAGACAAGTTTTCACAGATAATCATTGTACAACATTGCTTTTATTGTGTACAATGATCTCCAATTTCTGCTTATTTTGCTCTGCATCAGTTCCTGCAGATCTTTCCAGCGTTTTCTGAAGTCATCTTGCTTCCTAATAGCACAATAGTATTCCATCACTAATATAGATCATGATTTTTTCAGCCATTTCTTAATTGATGGACATCCCCTTAATTTCCAATTCTTTGCCACTACAAAAATAGTTGCTATAAATATTTTTGTACAAGTATGTCCTTTCCCCTTTTTATTACTTCTTTGGGATACAGACCCAGTACTGGTATCACCAGATGAAAGGATATTATGCATAGTTTTATAGCCCTGTGAGCATAGTTCCAAATTGCCCTCCAGAATGATTGTACCAGTTCACAACTCCACCAACAATACATTAGTGTTCCAATTTTTCCATATCCCCTCCAACATTTACCACTTTCCTTTACTTCCATATTGACCAATCTGATAGGTATGAGGTAGTACCTCAATATTGTTTTAATTTTCATTTCTCTAATCAAGAGTGATATAGAACATTTTTTCAAAAAAATATTGTTTTCTTCATCTGAAAATTGCTTGTTCATGTCCTTTGACCATTTGTCAAGTAAGGAGATTTTTCAGTATCTTAATGTAAAGCATTTTCCATTACAACATTCTATCTTAATTTCTATTTCTAACATTATCATTATAATATTTCATCTTAAAATAGTAAGATATCAGTTGCATTTTTTGAAGTATTGGTAGTAACCTGCACTTTTAATTGATCTACCAAATGAACACTTAAATAAGAAGCAAAAAAGTATCAAATCATTTAAAATATTGCCTTTTTTACAATTAAAAAATTAGGCTCATTCTCCATTTGAAATAAGAGTTACGTATACTATGCAACATGGACACTTCAAAAGTATGGTTTATTGTTTAACTAGTCATTCAGTCAATATTTATCAAACACCAACTACAAATATGCCATTGTGCTAAGAGCTAGAGATAACAAAGATAAAAGACAGTTTACCTTTCTAAATAGTTCTTCACAATAATCCAATGTGAAGGAGCCAGAATTGTCTTATATACCCATAAATATATATATGCATGTATCTATGTGTATATACATAAATACATGCATGTATGCATATGTAAGACTTCCAGCTCATTCCCACATTTGTGTAAATATATTCATGTGTGCATGTGTGTATACACACATGTATACATAGTTCATTTTTCCTCAACTCTTGCTTTTATTGATAAAATGTTGGGGTCATCATAAATTCATTGAATGATGTTGAACAGTTTCACAAGAAAGATAATCTGCTGTTTTGCCCATCATCTATTTATGTCAACATATGCTGCATGAAACAACTATTTGACAGATTGACATTTTTGTCTTAAAATTATTATGTTCACATTATATAGACAGTTTATTTTTTCCAGATTCTATTAAAGTTAGGGGTATACTTAAATATGAACACGGATCTCCTCAACATGGCTACATTCTCCAATGGCACAAATTGTAATCCTTCCATATATTCCTACCTTGAGCATTTTTTCTCCATATGCTTTCCATAAATTCTCTACCCAACAATGAATCTACTCAACACAACTAAAAGCCATTCTTTGTTTCCTTTTGCTTTATTTTTAAAACTCTCAAGGATACCATATTACACTAAGACTGTCAATCTCATTCTTGCTCCATGATCAACTTTTCTCTTTTGTGGAGCACACATATCCTTCAATTGCTTTAACTAATTTTCCACTGTATTTGTCTGAAGGGTATAGCTGTATTGGGTGATGCATAAATACATCCTTCATCTCACTACTTGACAATTTTGAGTGTCAATTTCCAGATCAGCAAAATTCGAGGAAGATTAGTGGAGAATTTAGTATTCTGTACAATTTTAACAGAAGATAGGTTAGTGGCCTTATTTTGGGCAACAGGAATAAACTCTTTGAAGGATTATTCTGGCAAAGAATGGGGGAAAGGGAATTTATGGAAAAATAAGTATTAAGGCAAAGCAGATTTTAAATGGAAGTTAGAATAAATTTGAAGATAATTTGTTTTGAAAAGAGGACATCAAAAAATGAAGAGGATTGATTATATGGGAATTTTGTATGCATTGGAAGGAAATGATATAGAAATTAATTTATTGTGATCATTTTTTTTTTGGTAGTCAGAAAAAGGAAAGCCTTGAAGTATTGCTGCAAAGAAATCAGTCATACTCACAGAACTCAGTACTTTAAAACCAAAAAATCCTTAGCTCTGACATTAAACGAATACCACAAACTAGCCTACATTGAGCTATTTTAGGCTTATTTGTACTTCCTCCATGTCTTTTGCCCTTTCTTGATCAGAGGCAGCTAAAGTGACAGGAGAAATGAACTGAATTAGGAAGACCTGGATGCAGATCTTATATCCCATACTTATTACCTGTGTGATCTGGGAAATTCCTTAACTTCTTCTAGATTCTCCCAATCTGAAAAACAGAGATAGCAATAGCATCTAACTCACAAGGTTGTTGTGAGAATCAAATGAGAGAGCATATATAAAAACTCTTTGCAAGCCTTAAAGTGCTACATACATATTAGCAACTATAATCTGGTCAAGGTTAAAAACCCAAATTCTAACCAAAATGGCATATTGAATCTAGTCAAACAATAAATTTCTGTATGATGAAATTTCTAGACATTTAATAGTAAATTATTTGGGAAATACTTTTGTATACACTAACTTTTGAAAAATTACATAAACTTGGGCTCCATCAAATAAAATTTTCTATTTTAATCTACAATGCTATTTGGGAAAGAGTTTGTATTCTCAAACCATAAATTCTGTTAATTTGCATAAAAGGCGGGATAAGAAGAGTCTTAGAAAAATAGATTTAGAGCTGGAAGGGATGTACAAAATCTTCAAGTGCAATTCTCTCAATTTACAAATGAAGAAACTGAGATTCAGAGAGAGTTGCCCAATGTCACACAGGAAGAAAATAGCTGAGGTAAGACTTGAGCTTCACTCAATTAATTCCAAATCCAGTATTTTTTTCCAATGTATCATGATACTACCTCATATTGAGAGCATAGCAATTTGAGACAAATAGAAGACCACGAAGATTTTCAATTTGGAAGAAAGTCAACATGAGCCAAAATTCAGATCCTCTGAAAAGTTCCAGCCCTGATTAACCACTTCGGGGTTTTATTTGTTTGTATTTTGAAGGTGCATTTTGGCATTTTTTTCAGCTGCCATTCCTTGGTGCTTCTAAACACAAAACCATAATGTCATACTTCAAAAACAATAAAAGAAAAATGAAATTTCAAATTATGTTCAATCAACAAAAATATGAAAATATTGAAAAAATTCTCTCTGACAGATTCCAGTATTAATAATGAGCATTTATGTAGCACTTTGAGGTTTATAAAACTGTACAAAAATTATCACATTTGATCTTTACAAAAACCCTGGGAGGTAGATGCTATTATCCTCATTTTATAGATGAGGAAATTGAGGTAAAGAGAGGCTAAGTGACTTGCCCAAGGATCACAGAGCTAGTAAGTATCTGAGGCATTATTTCAATTCAAATCTTCCTGACTCCAAGTCCAACATTCTCTTTACTGTGCCACTTAGCTGTTTCTTAATACTATTAAACTAGCTCTGTTGTTGTTATTGTTATTGTTTCATATGACTAATTTAACCATTAATAAAATGAAAGGCAGACATGTTGGGACTTGGATGATTTTAATGAGTATGCAAATTATTGGTGTCTAGAAATTTTTATGAAGAGTCCAAACAAACCAATCATATTCATTTTTCAAACACAAGGGAAAAAATGATTTATTGACTGTAAATCCCCAAATGAAAGGATTTCAGTGCTGACGTAGTAAAATGATGCTCAAAAAGTCAAGGCTGCCAAACTAATTCATCATGGGGTTATTTGGTCCACTCACATTTTCTCTTTTATCAACATAAGGATGGTAAATATCGTTTGTCTTTCCTTCTATTAGGACTCCTGATTTCAAATACCAACGTGGTTTCTCTTCATTGAAAGCTTCCAAGCCCAGGATTAGATGACCATATTTTTGGTAAGTTGTTATGGGGACATGTTTTTAGGGATAATGATTGAACAAAAGGATCATTGGAGTTCCTTCCAACTCTGAAATTTTCTGATTCTGTGAAAACAAGGCTCAGAGAGATGAAATAACTTGCCCAAGATTGCACAATTAGTCAATATCTATAAAATGTCACCCTTTAACCTTATTACAAGAAGGTTCACCAACTTTAAGACCTTAGGCTAGCAAAAGGAATGTTTCCAACCATAGTTGGAGGGGAAAAAAAAACTTTAATTCTGCACTCCAAATATATTGTAGACATTTGAATTCTACTCATTTCATATCTCCTGTTGAACAATCCTGAAAATAATTGACTCAAACAAAGAATATGAGAGGTGAAAGGGATTTTGCAGGCCATCTAATTCCACCCTCACTAGGCAGATAAAGAAACCAAGGCAGAGAAATAAAATGACAGATGCAATATTGGGACTAAATTAATTCCATCTGCTTAATATCAGAGCTGGACCTTGGACTCAACCATTCTGACCAGTGACCAAATTATAGTCTTAAACTTTATACCCTTCTCAGAACAAATTTGTATAAAATTTTTAGAAATTTCAATTCAAGAAGGGAGGGTCTTTGTGTATAACATGTTTTATCTTTCTTATTCCTGCCATTTTTACTGCATGGATAAAACTGAGAAGAATAAATTGGAAACATTTCAGCGAATGAAGAAATCTTAAGAAGTTGTACAATTTTCTGGAATCCAAACAACTAAAAAATTATGATATAGCTAAATATGAAGAAAATAACAGGGAAAGAAGATACAGGAAATGCCTTCTCCAATATGATTGTCCTATTAAGAATGAAAACTGTTAGGAACTCAGTACTTACCCTGAAGACACAGCTCGAAGGAAGCATTCCATGATTCTAAGCAAAATGTAAAATGTATTCTAAGCAAAATGTATTCTAAGCGAGGACTGATTCCACATAATAGACATTTTTAAAAGTTGATTGTTAAATGAATAAATAAATTAATCAATGAATGAAAAAGTATTTATTAAAGGTTTACTATGTTCCAGTCAATTAGCAAACGTTAATGATTTATTAAGCATTAAGTATCATGCACTATGAAAAGTGCTAGGGATATTTTTTAAGTCAAAAATAGTCCCTGCCTTCTAGAAGTTCTTATTCTAATAAGAGAGGTGACAGGTAAATAACTAGGTGCCTTATAATATCTAAACAGAATAAATGGAAGAAAATCTTAGAGGGAAAGATACTAATAGTTAAGGATCAGTTAAGACATCCTGCAGAAAATGGGACTTGAAACAAGCCTTGAATGTAGCTAGGTGGCACAGTAGATAAAATGCCAGACCTGGAGTCAGAAAGATTTGGGTTCAAATTTAGCCTCAGATACTAGTTGTGTGACCCTAGGCTAATCACTTAACCCTATTTGCCCCAGTTTCCTCATCTATAAAATGAACTGGAAAAGGAAATGGCAAACCACTCTAGGATTTTTGCAAAGAAAACCCCAAGAAGGGTCACAATGAGTCCAATATGACTAAAATGACTGAATCACTTTATTTTTTTCATGCCTCAGTTTTCTTATTTCTAAAATTAAGAAGTTGGCTTAGATAATCTCTTTTCCTGCATATTCTATTCATTTAGGCATCTTCCAATTCTAAATCTGTAATTCTGTGATCACCAAAGATCACCATGTTGCCTCTTCTTTCTCCCTAAACACTCAAAATTCAGCTATCAAATGTCATGTAATCTCTAAGCTATCTCATATCCCAACTTTTCCCTCTGCCACTACTCTAGTATGATCTTTTGTTAATATTCTTCTAGAGTATTTCTATCGTTTCCTCATGGGGCTTCTTGTCTTCGTTCTCTTTTCAGTTTGAGACATCCTTCATATCATTGCCATCCCGAACTTGCATATACTTTATATAAATCTTGTCATGTCTTTCCTTTGTTTAATGATTTTTTAGTGGCTACTAAGTAAAGTCTTAGCATTTAAAGCCTTCTGGAATTTGTTACCATTCTATCATCTCAGCTTTATATTACATTCTATCATTTCACTGCTATACCCTAGCCAAACTTCTCTCTCTTCCTCTATCCTTACTCTCAAATGTTATATACCTTCTCATTTCTGGTCCTTTTTCTGTTAGTCCCTATACCTGGAATATCCTCCTTTTCCTTTAGCCAATTGAATTACTATCCACCCTTCATACTTCAACTCAAATTCCCTTCAGTGAAAACTTCCCATCAGTTGGTACAAAGTTTTACACATAGTAGATGTTTAATAAAGTCACAATGATTGCATCACTTGGTCCTTCTCATTAATAACAACTAGATTTCCTTCAGACCTCACAGAGAACTTTTACAAAATTTTTATTACATAAACGTCTTTTTATTGTTTTCTGTGTAGGTATAGTAGCTCCCTACTAGGATTGTATATATAATCACATCCCTACATGGATTATTAAGTCCATGAGGGCAGAGACTATGTTTTAGATTAAATTTCTATCTTCCTAATACCTAGCCCAGTGCTCTGCCTATAGTCGATCTTTAATAAGTGTTTGTGGAATAAAATCTAATTTTTAATTATAATTATTTTTAAAATGTCTCATTTATTGATTTATAAATTCTGAATGTATAGAATAAAATTTCTTTTCTTATTGATTTGTAAATTTATAATTGATTTATTTTCTGAATGTATAGAATAAATATTCCTCTAGGACAGGGATAGTTTTCAGACACCTTTGTATCTCAGCATCTATGTTATGCTTTGTACATAGTAGTCACTTAATAAATGCTTATTGCTGGATAAATAGGCAATTAATAGATGTTTGTTGAATTTAATAGGATTATAAATTTGCTCTCTTCTTAAACCTTTGTATCTCTCCCTCAGTACGGTATAGTATTGTACATTGTGCATTGAAGAGGCATAATAAATATGGAAAGTTTTTTTTTAATTGCTAAATTATACTCAACATTAACAATGATCAGTTAATTCATCCAGAAGAGATTCCTTTTCAGACCTTACAAAAGTTCCTAAATTTAACAGGTCCCAAAGATGAAAAAAGGGCAGCAGAACAAATACAAGCCACCATGCCTGAAAGTTACAGGAAGATCTATCACTTTGCCATTCCAAACTCCTACATCAATATTTTTCTTTGAAAATTGTCATGGTGACCAAGAGCAAGGTTATTTAGCCAAAGACCTTGGAATTGAGTAATTATAATGGAGAATTCCTGGTATAGTGACTCTGGCTTCAATGCACACACAGGTCAAGACAGAAATACATTGAAGATGGAAAAATACTACATTTGAAGCAAATCGCATTTTAGCATTTATTTTCACTGTCTCTAATGAGTATGTTAAGTGATGATCAGTCTATAAGCAAGATTTCTAAAGGAGCAGAAGGGCCATTTGCGGTCTCATCCATGAGAAACAAAGAAAAGATGTTACAAGAGATCCCTTTCTTTCCCAACAAGGTATCTTGGCTTTCTCATTTTATTTCTAAGAACATGGTTGTTGTGCCAGACTAAATTTGTTCTTGCTCCTGCCCCCCTTTACCTCCTCCCCATCCCACCCCCATCTCCACATTGCTTATCTGAATATATAAGCTTGCCCTTTGCTCAGATTTATGGGTTGGGGCAGTGCTATGTGTATTTACAGTCTTCTGACCTGAAGACCCAGAACTGAACAGAGAAGGAGGCAGCCAGGACCCATTTCATAAACAGAGACAGATAGGAGAGGGCTGTAGAAGGCACTGCTAGCACTTAACATTTTTAACTATTTGGCCAAGCTGAAGAATTACTGATTAGATTAGAGTAAAAGAAAAATAAGGGACCGGGTGGAAGATTTGGGGGAGTCGAGTGCGTCTATTGGCTCTCCCCGTCTGCGGGCTCTGGGTTTGGAGCTGGGGCAGGGGTGGGGGGTTAAATTTAATGTGTAAGGTCAGGAGAGAAAATTGATAAGTGAGTTACAGAGGGAGCCGTAAAATGCTTTCTGAAGGCAGAGGGTCTTCGAGGATGAGGATATAAACAACATTTAATAAGTCAGAAACATGCTCCAGCCGCAACTGTAAGCCTGCTGGTGTGAAGCAGGACTAGTCGCATTTTTAAAAAATGTAATTTGTTATGAGAAGAAAAGTCTCCTAATCCGTAGTCAAATAAGAACATACTGCCTCAGATTAAATAAACTCCATTTGGTCATAAGTCATTTTTCTTAGGACATTTCGAAGTAGTCATATTTTCAAGCAGGGATGTTTCTTAAATGGGCCACCCTATGCGTAGCTATTAGTCAACAGAGTTCATGCATCGAGTTCAGCAGAGAAATAAAGCGCAGTGGAATCATGACTTATGCCTAGCTCAGACACACCGGACCACATTTCCCAGGGGCCTGAGCTTTGTGCACAGAAAAGTGGGGAAATGCTGCTTGCTCCTGGGCTCCTCTCCCTAGGTGGCAGGGTCCCACTCCTCCGGGCGAAGGTCAGTGGGAGGCAAAGACATTTGTACACAGATATTGGACCTGTTTGTAAAAAGTAAAATATAGGATCAATAGGAATAGGTTCAGCATAAGGAGTCACTATATTCTCCAAAAAACACTGAAAATCAAAGAGTCACCAAGCTACCCCCAAGCTCAATTCACAGCACAATAAATCAAAGAACTTTTTTGAGGCTAGATTTTGGATGGAGATCTATTTGGATGGAAAGAGTCCTGAATGCAAATCCCACTTCTAACATTTCCGGGTCCAAAGTCTTGGAAGAGCTTCTCTCCATTTCATTTCCTTATCAGCCTGAGATGATGGCCTCTGAGGTCTCTTCCAGTCATGGAGGCAGGGATTCCATGGTACAGGTTCCCCATTAGATCATCATGGGGGGGAGGGGGAGGGGGAATCGTTTCCTTAAATGCTTTTAATCTAAGTGGATGTAGAATCTGGATAATTCTTTTTTTTTTTTTTTGGTCTATTTTTTGTCCATTCCAAATGGGTCCTGATGGGCACGTATCACTGATAATGATGGCATGAGTTGGTGTGCAATTTAGAATTAAAAAGAATAATGCCACTCAATTCAATTGTGTAAAATTCAGTAGCTTTTTTTTATCCCCTTTTCTACTTTTTTTTTTTTTTTTTTTGGCAATTTAAAGCTCTAGATGAATGGTAGGATTCTGCAGCAAAAGAGCCAAGGCAAAGATGAGATCGTCCCATCAATACAAACTGATTATAGAATAGTAAAAACTTACTCTAAAGGGGATGAATGGGAAAGTGCTGCTCATAGCACGGCTGTGTTTCTAAAATAAATGTGTAATATTCTAGGAAACAAAATTTTTGTAGGATCATTCAGAACTTTTTTTTTTAAAATACTAAAATAATGGAACTTCTGCAAAGGCAAAAAATAAAGCACCCTCCAAATGCACATAGCCAGGAGAACGTGTTTAGGAGAATGGGGGGAAAAGGGGGGAGAAGAGAGTCGGGCTATTACGTGGCTGCTAAAATGTTTTTCTTTATTGCTTCGGTTGAGCTCCATTTGCCAATCAAATAATTTTATTTTCTAATATGGTGCCGTTCATAGCAACAGTGGGTTCGGATGTAACCATTTTGAATCAGAGGCCTAGATCAGTCTGCCAGGGGGGAAGAAAAAAAAAAAAGCACCACAAAGAACATTGAGATGAATGGCTCTATTTTATGAGCCATAAAAGTTTTATTCATCTTGACACTGAAACAGGTTTAGGCAGTGAGTTGACACGCCTTAAATAAATAAGTGGAATTAATTCCCCGGCTCTTGAAACAATAGAAGCATGCGTGGAGCAGGGAGAAATGCCCCCATTGTTTCCTGTTGCTGCTGGATATTGATATTATTTGTGTTTTTCTGTGCATCCTCCTCAGGGGCCTGGTTGATCCACTTCAGATTCATCCCCTGTTTTATTAGAGGTTGAAAAAGGTTCAAGACCTGGTTGTACCATTGCTCCCACCGACAGCTAAGGAACCAGTTTGGCGTCTGGTTTGTGTGTTGTTTTACTGCTGACCTTCAGATCAACTTTAACCCCTGACCCCCGGAGGCATCTATCATGACAAGAGGCTGTTTAACACAAATGGTGCCCATTTATAGGGGAAGAGAGTCAGAAGATTTCCTTTTTATGAAGAATTTGGTTTTTCACCCCTCTTTTCTCAGTCACCACAGGTGAAATCCCTCTTAGCAGCTGGCTTATGAAATAATGTGAGGGGAGGCCTTAATGAGCTGAAAGCACCCTCAGCTGGAGATAAATAGATGCAAATGAGATGCACAAACAAAGGAGCTTGGACAGAGAAATATCTGCAATTCCAGCAAAATGCTGCCTGCAGCTCGGGCTCGAAGATGAAGAGCTTTGATAAAATGGTAACAAAAAAGTACCTTTTTATCCTCTAGTTTGTTTTACATTGCAATAGACCATTGTCATTGTAAGCCATTGGAGCATGCACTGGGTTTTCTGCACCGCTTCAGAAAAGTGTTCAAACATTTGTTTTAAGGCATTCATGAAATATAATCAATGGGCTGTTTCTGGGCTGGGGGAATGGGGGGGGGG